>NW_024881687.1:0-42500 GCF_019059575.1 Amphibalanus amphitrite
TAGTGCCCCTGGAAACTTGAAATGGTGCCCCCGGAGACCTCGGAATGGTACCCCGGAGACAGACTTCGGGATGGTGCCCCCGGAGACTTCGGGATGTTGCCCCCTCTGCCATCAGACCTCGGGATGGTGCCCCCAGACCTCGCGATGATGACCCCGTACCCTCGAGATGGTGCCCTCTCCGACCTTGGAATGGTGCCCACGGAGAACTCGGGATAGTGCCCCCGGAGAACTCGAGATGGTGCCCCCGCGGACCTCGGGATGGAAATAGCCCTACCCGAGGCGAGGGCCTCCGGAGACCCCGAAAACGGTACCCTATTCCGATAGACCTTCTGGATGGTGCCCTCTTAGGAGACCTCTGGGTTGAAGCTCCCGTCGGTGACCTCCGTGATGAATGTAAAAAACCGTAATGGTGCCCCCCGGGAGGCCCAAGGGGATGGGGCCATGGCCCCCATGCCCCCCCCCCTCTGGATCCGCCACTGTTATGCTGATTTTCCCCGACCTTCTCCGCCGTATGAATAACGCAGGACGCTGAACAGCCACCCCTCTGACGTATTTCCCAATCCACACTGGCATATCCTTACTCTTCTGCCCATCTCCTATCCCCATTTCCTCTGTAAACTCCTCGACACTCACCACTCCTGTCTGGGCATTGACGCCACTCAGGTTGATTCGCGTGATGAAACGTATTGCCGGACACTCGTCCGGATATTTGGGGCCGCACTCCAGGCGCAGGCTGTACATACGGTTCTCAAACTTGGTCTGCGAACGAACAGCACACGTCAGGAGGCTCTCAAACTTCGCCTGCGAGCGGGCAGCAAGCAAGCTACGAGAGGTGCTCAAACTTAGTCAGCGAACGGTCAGCAAACAAGTTACATGCGGTTCTCAAACTTGATCTGCGAATGTCAAGCAAACGTCACGAGAGGTTCTCAACCTCAGTCTGCGAACGGGTAGAAAACAGTTCAAGAGAGGTTCTCAAACTTGGTCAGTGACCGCGAGCACACAAGTCACGGGAGGTTCTCAATCCTGTCGAAGAAGAGCTGACAGAAAGTGGGATATAGAGGATTCTGCATGGCTCTGAGTGGAAGATACGTCTTCCACTATGCCGGGAAAAGATCAAGTGATCTATCGACGGCGGGGAAAGATCAACTATTCTCGCCACGAATGGTTCATTACGATTTATCATCGTGTCTTTGGCCAATAGATCTTTCGATTCGATATGTAAGAAATCCTTATCTTCCACTCAGAGCCATGAATAATCCTCTATATCTTCCACTCTGAACCATGAAACATATATAAGATTTTATAGCGGTATGAGCTGACTGACAAGTTTCCAATTGCCCCATATTTATTTCCTTAGTCCAAGTTACTTTGTATTATACCTTCATATTATCCAAAACTATGAAAACTACCGGACTATTACGATTATTTTTACGGGAAGAAAACAGTACTCAAGCTCATGGCCATCATCGTACATCGTGAGACAACCGATTCTGCTATAAATACATCGGTGTCTTACTTTTTCACCCAAGCGCTGAAGAGGAATCACAAAAAGTCGACAAAACATACGGGGCACTAAATGACTCGCTGCCTGTGGCATTGCAAAACAGCACCGGTATGGGCCTTACAGTTCACGTTAACAGTCAAAATGTAATAGGTCTTAGCACCACATAGAGCGCTTGTGGCGATTATATTTAACAGGCATGTAGTAAATAGCATCCAATGTATGTAAAGCTATATAACACCACAACTGTGTTAGCGCATGAAAAAGCTTCATCCCCACATCCCTTTCCAATAGATGGATTCCAAGAAAGCACACAACGAGCCCACTCCAAAGAAGCCGAGGGAATTCGTGTCGCCGCCGACCGGGACGGGACCCAACCAATTAGTCTGATGGCTCCGGTACTCGAATAACCAGCCAACCAGCGGCAGTGTCACGGGACTCGCGACATTTCATCGACGGCTGGGGCGCGCCACTCGTACCAAAGTCTATATGCGCTGGTGCGATGACACTCACATGAACTTCAGCATATAAGTGTTGACATAGCGTCATGTCATCTTAGAAGACTAGCAAAAATAAGACCAAATACTGCCACTGCGCTATCCCATCTAATGAAATATGAAGCTAACCTTTCAACATATCTCTGGTGAGATTGTCAGACACGCTATTAAAAGGTTCGACTGTGTACCCTGAAATACTACGGGCGGTCCTTCGACCGTGGAACCCATTTACCACAGTCCTTTCGCGATCCCTGATGGTCCTGACAGCCAAGCAACTGAGCGACTGTACCGGCCTGTGCGTGTGTATCCCGGTCAGTCCAATGTTCGTGACAAGTCATTGGATTGGACTGTACCTAAGCCCTGGTTAAAAGTTAACACGGCGCGGTGCAATGAAAACGACACCCTATTAATTTTTTAAAATAAATTTAGTCCGAACCTTTTGATTGGAAGGATTCACAAGGTCAGAGGCCCCGCTAAGCGAAGCTTGTTGCGCTGACCCCGCCCTCTACCCTCCGATCGCGCAATTCCAGTTATATGGCAGAATTTAGCGTCCAAAGTTTAACGTGCGCACATAGCCGCGTACGGCCGGTCCCCTCACTGACTTCGCCTGGCTACGGCCTGTCATCAACCGCAACCATACCTGTCAGGAGCCCATAAACGTCAAGCGCCCGTCGCACTTCGAACCCGGACTGTTGTAACCGGGAATGCGTGCTCTCACCACGCAAAGTCCAACGCTCTACCGACTGAGCTACGGAGCCGGCTAATGATACCGTCCGGGGTAATGATACCGTCCGGGAACGGCTAAATGATACGATCGTATCATTACCCTGTAGGATCGCCACGTCATATGTGGAAGGCTTTTGATGTCAATACATACATTACATACATACGTCATATACATTAATACCCCGAACGGTTCGATGATCACGATCTGCCATTGAATGGTACAAACCCGTAATGTTCAATGATTGTGATACAACACTAGATGGTACTATACAACTGTACATTTACCCTGTACTGCACGTACCCCGGGCGGTCCGATAATCATTCCCGTCCAGCGGGACAGGGTCATATCTGAATCATCCTCCAGTCCCCAGCTGATGGTGCCGTCGCCGCTGCCCTTCTGACCGGCTTCCAGTTCCTCCAGTAGACGGAAATTCCGCGGTACCACTGACGAACAGAGAGGCGCGGCCGTCAAACGATACTGCGGTGAGCATAGAGACAGGGAGAGCCGAGAGGTCGATATGAGACAGCGCAATGTGATATTTTCTGACATGTTTATCTCCTTTGTAATGTTACCACTGGCCACCTCCCAGGCCTGGCTTGGTAGAACTCAATGCTATAATACTCATAGACCTCAAAGCAGCTTTTTAGTTTATTTTAAGTTTAATTGACAATGCATTATTGTATATCAAGAGAATTGGAGTTTAAAGTGAATTTGTTACCTGCATAGAAGGGACTTGGGCCACAAACTAAGTAGTTTTCAGTTATTGTTCTGGGAGGAGAGCTGGCTTGTTGCCATCATTTGAATACATAAATGGTAAATGAAGAAAACCAGAAACTACAATTAATTCATCAATCTATATTCCTCCTATTCAAATTATGGAACTGGAGAATAAACCAAATGCAAACAAACACAGTGTACTCATAGGAATTCATAGAAGTAGAAACATCTGGATTGCATCAGGTTGGTCAACTTGTTGTAATGATGAATAATGTTATGGAGCTGATTTGAATTTTAGGGCAAATATTTTGCACACTATGAACAATTAAACTAAAATATATTTTATCTTTATTTATTATTTTCATATATTTATTGCACACTATAAACACTACCAATAAAAATCCTGCATAGGTACTTGCAGCTGCTTTGCAATAAACTATAAAGAATAACACAATGATAATGCATTACAAATACATACCAAGTCCAACATAAATACAATACAAATACAGTTATTTTGAATCTGGTACCTTGAGGGTGGCATGAACAACATGAATGAGCTCAGCAGTCAGCATTACATTTCTTTATCATGAGTGCTATCATTACAAACAAAAGTAGAGTATCATGAATTTTTATGTATAATTTATGATTCTGCAGATTACTATGGCATAGACTTAAAAAATAAAGCCAAGAAAATGATGCCAAGGACTTGACTGGTGACAATGACTGGTGTATATAGGTAAAGCAGGTAGAGGCAGGACTCCCATTAAGTTACATGAGATAAAAGATTCATACAGCCCTTGGTCATCTTTTTTCCAAATCTGCAAAATAGGTACTAAATCAAAAGTATAATACAACTCTCTGATGGGGGCCTCTGAACTGTGGACACCCCCAAAAAGCTGAAATAACATGGTGGTTTTGAAGGATTGCACACAAACATTGTGACATCCTGGCCATCAGGGGTGGATAATTGTGCCGAGTAGGGGTAGCACGAGCTTTCCCAATTCCACGCTGGCTTGGCTTTAGAGCAGCAACAGACGGCGGAGGTCAAGGTCACCGCTAGGGCGGCGGCGGATTTGCTGTGCCCGTGCTACCCCAACTCAGCACATTTGTCCACCCCTGCTGGCCATTGGCCAATGACAATATAAAAGGACCATGTATGAGGATAATAAATGAGGATAAGGAATAAGCTCTGGTGACGACCAAATGCCATCTCTTACAGATGCATATAAGGTCATAACTTTAACTACAATTATAAAGTTTATGATAGCCATCGTATTAGGCTACATCTCAGCATGTGAACTTCAGAAAATTCAGGACTTCTAACATTTTCTAAACTGAACATGATTAATAAACATATTTATATACTTTTAATGACTCATAGGACCTTCATGGATGTCAAAGCCAGCGACAGATGATCATTGATGCCAGAATCGACACAACTCAAACTACGAGACATTATTGCATTTAACAAACCCTTCAGCAAAACCTTGGACAAAATGTTATGGAGTGCAAGGCCTTCTACAAAAATATTAATTATTCAACTACTTACCCGCTCCACCTCCTTGCCCAGACATGGTTATTAGACTATGGGCGTGCGCGGAGAGTACCAGACCGCGCCGACTTTCCGACCCTCTAGGCCCGTACTTCGCTGAACACTATACGTGGAAATGTTATGAAACAGTTGACTATATAATCCTAATGCAACGCAGATATGAAATCCAGCGTTTTACAAAAAATCATAACCCCAAACGGCCTAAGACCGCGCCGCCACCCCTATCACAATTTCTAACATAAGCATCTGCGCGTTTCGATTCGTCTCAGTTTGGATTACATGCGCCATTTCTGTCTACCTTTAAGAAATGTTTTTTAAGATTTCCAGTAATTCTTCTTAAAAAGTAATGTTTTGGATTTCATTTTTTCTTTTACTTCAAAAGATCAAGATTTCGAAAAATCAGTACCAATTTGTATTGTTCATTCAAGAAACACACATTCCGGAAAATGCGTTAATGAGAGGCAAAATTAAAAAACGACAATATTTTCTAGATTAAAGGGACCCTCCCACCTTAACATTAGATTTGAGTTGAGATAGCCAAAATGGGGTCCCTAGCTCACAATTACCGGTTTCGGCACTCACAACATCGAGAAATGCCTTAAATCGGAAATATTGAATTTCAAAATTGCAGCATTTTGATTCAGAGGGGCTAATGCTTAGGAATACCCCTCTGAATGTGTGACGTCAGCGCAAATATCTAACGATTTTTAAATGTTTGACTAAAACGTTTTGTAGCACGCGGTGGTATGCGTATATATCTTTCCCGAGCGAAAAAAACAAACATTCGAGTTTTTTGGCGCTTTTGTTTCAATTGTGGTGGTTCTGTTCGAAGGCCCATGAAGGTGGTGTTTGCGCAAAATTTCCAACGGAAAATCACCGACTATTTAGTGTAGACAGCTACATATTAACTTTTTGAACAGGCCTCTCTCATTGTTTGTTTATACATTTTATTATAGGCTGGCTGTTAATTCCATCTCAATCTGTCATCTTTGTCAGGCAAACGTGTCAAACGGTCGTTATTTCGGTATGAATTGAAATTCGCAACATCTTTTGTACTGTCTCTCCTCTCTCTCTCTCTCTCTCTCTCTCTCTCTCTCTCTCTCTTCTCTTCTCTCTCTCTCTCTCTATCTCTCTCTCTCTCTCTCTCTCTCTCTCTCTCTCTCTCTCTCTCTCTCTCTCTCCTCTCTCTCTCTCTCTTCTCTCTCTCTCCTCTCCTCTCCTCTCTCTCTCTCTCTCTCTCTCTCTCTCTCTCTCTCTCTCTCTCTCTTCTCTATCTATCTATCTATCTATCTATCTATCTCTATCTCTATCTATCTATCATCTATCTATCTATCTCTATCTATATATCTATCTATCTATCTATCTATCTATCTATCTATCTATCTGAAACCTGCCACCTTTTGCAGACTGGCCGAGTCTTGATCGAGACTGCAAAGCGTGGCAAATGCATGATTGAGGTGTACCAATAATTTTCTGAATGCATGCCTGGCCTGTGCCTGAATGTTAGGTATCACTGCATGCCTGGCCTGCGCCTGGTCATCAGGAGCAGGCCTATGTTTGAGTGCGCCTATGTTTCTCATGTCAAATTGTTTCGGTTATAAACCTGCAAAAGCTAAACATGCGCTCATTGATCAATCAGCTTTCAGTGATGTAGGTACTAATGTGTGTTTTTGTGAATAGTATAATGCAAACAGAATCATTCAGAATAAATTTGGCTCTCAACAACAATGTCCATAACATTTCTTACTCCATTTCATTTCCAGTGCTCCAGCCTCCAGCCTTGTGGGTGTATGCATTCAAGATGCTTGAAAAGGTGAGCTGTTTGCATGTTTTATGCTCAACATTTCTCCATTCAACAGCAGCATAAGCACCATTTGAATGAAGTGTAGACTGTAGGGTATATTGTGTTATTCGAAAAATAACAAACTTTGAAGCTTTATAGGGCAGTCCATCTCTAATACTCTAGTCAAAATTATCATACCAACTTCAGCTGATTCTGACTCTGACTTTGCAGCACTGGTCAAAGCTGAGCATGTCAAGAGGTTACAACTTACAGGGTTGTTTGACGTTGGGAGCCTTGGGCACTGGGGAGCCATTCTTTGTGGGATTCCCGTCACATATCTAGAAGGAATATGCAAAACAAAATATACAAGGCTATACCCCAGTTAATACGCCCATGTGGTTACCACATGGACATTACAAGGGCAAGGTGGGCTCACATGGGCAGGGGAAGAGCATGGGTCTGGAAGACATGTATGCATGGGAACCGAACCATATGGGCTAGCCCATATGGTTCCAATGCATAGACGTCTTACAAAACCAGGTGGACACCATGTGGAGAAGGTGGGTTAGCCCACATATGCACCATACGGTTACCATGTGTGTATGTTAACTGGGGCATAGTTATCACCTTCCATATTGCTATGCTCCTAACCATTTTCCTAAAACACTCATCGCTAACAATTCTCATTTTATGGTGTTTTATTAACCAGCTAAAAATGTGAACTTGAAGTATGACATCTATCAGGGGACATTGAATGCAAATTTGTTTCAATTGAAGTTTGAAGACATGATAGATTGGCTCTTGAATGGGTTTGCTCTCACTCCCTCTCTTTCTCTGTGTCTCTGCTTTAGGTCCCTTAATTCTGGAGTCTGGAAAAGTTTCTTAACCAGAAATGATTTTGTGTATTACTCGCAGGTGTAATTGTCTTCATGTTTGGTGACAAGGTCGCAGTCATAATGCCATCATGCTGTGTGTAAACTTATATTTCTGAACGACATTACATACTTTGTTGTGGATTGATTAATGTTTGCTGAACAATAATCAATTTGATTTTACATATTAAATGTATTAGAGGCTGAGAATATAGTCATTTTGCTTTGCACTTGTCACCTGAAAAGGTCTCATAATCATTATATTAACATCACTTTCCTTTTCAGGAAGAACTGAGGAGACTGAAAGGGGATATCATATGTCCCAGACTGGACGTTTTTGACGGAATTCATGAGGTAAGTTTTCAACTAGCCCCCCCCCCGCTCCCTAGTTTTAACTTAACCCTCATGGCCGATTGGTCTATGGCCTCATGGCTCATGGCCGAGTGGTCTAAAGCGCCTGATTACGACGCTGAAACAGGTAGCGACAGCGAGAGCCCGGATTGAGCCCCCGGGACTCAAATCGGGCTCGTGACCGTCGGCACCGGCCACATTCAGCTCCTACGTGTAATGGCATGTGTCTTTGGCAAGGACCGCTCGAAGGCTAGAGAGTGTCAGTGTGCGAAGGACACCGTTTTTTTATTTTATTTAAAAAATGGGTACATCAGCTTTTACATGCTGGCAAACATTGCACTTGTTAGACCCTCTCCGGGGGGGGGGGGGGTCAGTCTTACCAATAGCGTGATTAGGATTAGCCCCAACTTTGATCGATAGCAATTGTCAACTGTTTTCTGCCTTTGACGCGAATTGACGATCTCAGAACCAGGGTGTGTGAACAATTTCTTTGTAGTTTCTGCATCAAAAGTTATTGCAGAAAATCAATTTTGGTAGAAATCGGATGTTACGTTACGTGATCTCGATGCTAAACCGGTAAAGCGGCGACCTGAGCTCAAATCTCAAGAAACGATAGAGCTTAAAAAGAACTGTTGAATGGTTTTCCGCGACTCTAGCCCTCATTGCTACGGTGCTATGGCGAGATTTGCGAAGGAATGTCGATATCGCTAAAATATCGAAACATTTTTACTTTGTTGACCTAGGAGACATCGTTTCAATAATCAATTTGTTTACAGGAACTGGAGAAAGGGACGGCAATTGGATTTGAGTGTCCAGTTGGACAGGCCAGCGCTGAGCTCTTCCGGAAGCTGTATGAAGAGGTGACAAGAACGACTCTGTCAGTGGATACTTGCACTAAGGGCGGCAAGTTTCTGGCATACAGGGTAAGTATTCATGTATTCCTACAGCACATGGGGAGAGGGGGGGGGGTGATGCCACCCCCAGACAGTTTTTCATCGCTGCACATTAGGGGAGAGTGGAGAGACTTGGGACATATTTTTAGCACCAAATTTAAAGAGTTCTGTATACTAAACTTAAGGGAAGAATGCCACCTTGAGTGAGTGATGTGACTTGAGTGAATGTGCCTTGAGTGAGCATGAAGGTCGAGGTTAAGCTAGATCACCGTAAATAGCCGTCATAGATGCGCCGCTTTCATGTCTGTTGCTAGCCCCCTCCAGCCCCCAATCGATGCCCCCTAAACCTCCCCTACCCTCTCCCACTCATCCCTTCCCCCTAAGTTCGCCCGCTGCCACAAAATAGCGGAGAACATGAAATCCCATAGTAAAGCCCTATACCGCCGAAATCACCAACATTTTTACTTTGACCTGACCTAGCAAGGTCAAGACGTGACATAGGAAAGTAAAACTATGTCTCGTTGGATTCGTCTCATCCCAAGGATTCGTATGGTTTTGTACCGAAGCTCTAGCATGATCAGGAGCGAAACGGCGGGGGGGGGTTGCACCCCCATCCCCCCACATGTGCGTTCTAGGGTGGGAAATCGCATATGCGGGCGAGGGTTAAGCTTACCCTTATGGGAGGCCGCTTTTTGGGACACCCTACTGGCGATCGTTTCATAAAAAAAAAAACGTTACGGCGTACGCTACGGAAAAATAACGTACGCCGTTTTTCTGCACGCGATTTCAACGTTTTTGCATAGACTTATTGCGTTTTTACTTCGCATTTCCACTCTTGCTGTGAATGGAAAAAAACGAATGCATAAAACTGCATAAAACGGATATAAAATGTTGAAACACCTTAGATTCATATTATGTCTGAACAAATGGGCTAGATAACCCGACGTAAGTTACGGAAGGGTCTTATGAAACGACCCCATGCAGACGCGTAATAGTCTAACAACGCAATTTAACATGGGACGGACTATGGGGACGCGTCGGCAGCTCGGCGTTAGGTCTGCGCTGAACACCAGTGTTGTAGCCGCCAATGCTAAATTGTATCGTTAGGTCATGAAGGTGCGCGTGTGCCGTGGACGATCTGCGTTACAGGCTCTGTTCTTTGGGAGAGGTCTAAGTGGCTGCTGTTGTAACATTTCCTGGTTTGCAGGCGACGTATGTGTGCCATCACAACGTCCGCGATCGGGGTCGGAAGGCGTCTGCAAAGGACACTCAGTGCCCCTGGAGATTGCATGTGGTCTCCAAGACTAGGAGCTCTATGTCGCGAATCAGGTTGGTTATGACTTTGGTACCTAACAGTACCGATGTGTGATGTGTCGTTCGATTTTTTAAAATCCCCTACCCATTAATATAGGCAGGCAGGAGTGTCAAAACGCATGCTTGCAGGAATGCTCAGGAATGCTTGCAAAATTCTTTTTTTTTAAATTCGGCATTTATCTTTAATTACAGGTACACCCGTCTGCAGACTTGTGGCAGATACGTGGTCCTTCTCGCCAAGCCCATAAGGGTCATCCGCCCAGCTGTCACCGCTACCCCAATGTCCCCGCTCGGCTCGCCGATAAGGTCGTCCAACCTACCGCGCAGTCTGCAGAGGGGTGTGCCTACATGCTTGGAGTGCATTGTTTTTTTTTTAACAAATCAGGTCCTCGTCAACATACCCTTTGTAGAAATTGGCAGAGACCAATGAAACGCACATTGCGCATCCTGTATGCGTTTAAATCTTCTCTCATCACATCAGATTTGTTACCGGCAACATCGGGGGAGGGAGGGGTGCATTGTGTGTCTCCTGAAAAGGCGGGGAACGATTTCTGACATTATGCGAATATTGTTCCAGCGATAATCTGCATGCATCCTGCGGCCTGGTTGTGAGGGGCCTGGGACATCACAACCACGCCACGGACATTCCGGCTGCACTGAAACACCGAAGGGTCAGCGACGCGACCGAGGCCAAGCTCAAGAGCCTGTTCAGGCACTATCATTCTCCGAGCACGGCGCTGCAGACCCTCGACATGGAGCTCAGGGAGGAGTGGGGGGAGGAGTATCCTCTCAAGGCTGCCGATCGCTCGCTCCTGCCAGATCTTTCCTACGTCTACCGGTTCGTGTCCTTATCTTTCCATCCGGCATATCCGAGTTCTCATCCGACAGTACCTATACCTATATACGCCTGCCACAGTAAGCAGTTGATAACCATGCAGTAATATGACTACGCAGAATGCTAGTCCTCCTACGCTCAAGTTCGATTAAACTACGTCTCACACTATGTATCACCGGATTAATGCGAACTTCAATAGGAACACGACTTCAATCCTTTGCGTTTCCCATGTATTCCGTTTTTTTTTTTTTTGTGTGTGTGTAATTGAAAAATATATTTCTATAAGCACTGGCGGACGGTACTAGTTCTAACTAGCACCATCCAGTTGGTGAGCAATAGTATGTGTAAGATATGGTGAGCATCGCATATATAATAATGTTACGTGCCTTTGTGAGGCGCCAAACTGTCCATTGCACAACTTGCTCTTCAATGTCCTCCACAGTTGAATCGTTTGGTGAGGCAGTGGGTTCGATTCCCACAGCTGACTTGATCCGTACCAGTCAGACCTGGCGAGCGTCTCATACAAATGGATTTGACTAGAGGTGTTGTGTCCAGTGCTGCGGAGTCGGCCGGAGTCGGTAGTTTTGGCCGGAGTCGGAGTCAGTAATTTTTCACCGACCAGAGTCGGAGCTGGAGTCGGATTCGATTTTAGCGGGCCGGAGCCGGAGTCGCTGAAATTCGGTCAACTCCGCATTACTGGTTGTGTCGTGTCAACTGTGATAATTGCCCATTGTGCGACCTTTCCGTTTTCAGGTCATTAAAGGGCACTGCGTTCTTTGACTTTATTTCAGCCTGTACTACAAGATCCACGGCGAGCAGTACGGGGACCAGAAGAAGACGGCGCTGGTCGACCGCCTGCTGGAGTTGGCCGAGAGCCGCTCGGACACGCGGGTGGACGTGTCAGACGGCCGCTGCACCGTGGCCATCGTCACGCCGCTGATGGCGCGCGTCCACCAGCTGCCGGAGGCGGGAGAGACAGTATTCGTCGACGCCGGTGGGAACTGCGACCGCTCACAGGCCCGCATATTCCTCTTCATGGCATCCACCGTGGTAGGCGGCCTACCCCTCGGCGTCGTCATCACAAACGACGAGGCGCAGGCCACGCTGGAGAGCGCCTTCTCGCTGCTTCAGTCGATGCTGCCGGAAGGTATGTTCACCCGTCTACACTGACTGTGAGGTACGCTACCTGGCCCTTCCGGACAAGCCACTAAGGGTCACAGGTCCCGCTGTCACCGTCGCCCCAATGACCCTCAGCGGCTCGCTGATAAGGTCGTCCAACCTGTCGCGCAGTCTGCAAAGGATACTCACGAGCTAAGCTATCTCTAGTACACCTCCTTGTAACTTCTTAAGTTTACCTTAGATAATGTTACGTCGGCACATAACGACTTTAACGTAGCGCAATGAAAATGACAAATAAAACCGTACTTCATTTATGTATGTACCGCTACCGTCAGACTGAGTGGTAGGCTACCTGGTCCTTCTCGACAACCCAATAAGGGTCATCCGTCCCGCTGTCACCGTCGCCCCAATGGTCCCGGTCTGCCCGCTGATCAGGTCGTTCAACCTACCGCGGGTCTGACATACGTGGTTGAGAGCTTTTGTGAATGCGATTATTTTCATTGGTTACAACAATTACAACCAACACTTACAAACGTGTAACATTTTTCAATAATAATATAATCGAGGCCTGCAACCGGTTTCACATGGTAATTTCGATGATAACGTTTTACAGACGCTTTCGGTGGCCGTGGCTCAGCAGGGCCGCAGATCCTAATGACTGACGACAGCGCTAGCGAGCGGAACGCACTGCACTCGGTCTGGCCTGACGCGACCAGACTCCTGTGCGTGTTTCACGTGCTGCAGGCCACGTGGAGGTGGCTGTTTAGCCACAAAAACGGCATCAGGCAGCAGGTAAATGCTCACTTATTGTTCAATGCAATGGTCACTTACGGATCACACGTTAGACCAGAGATGCGATGCCGAGGCCGTAGGCGGCACTTCTTGCAAGATTTTGGGGACGCTAAAACATTTTGTTAGGATCCTGAACCGTTAACATGGCTCGGTTTCGGTCCACAATTCTGGATTATCTGTTTTTGGAGTTATCTGTGTTTCGCCAAGCAGAATCCGACCTCTCCCATCACCATGAATGTCTGACTATTCAATTGCCTGCCTGAACAGATTGATCTGTGTTCACAGCATCGACAAGAGCTCATGAGGCTGGCCAAGCAGATGGTGTACGCACCATCGGAGCGTGGCCTCGCGGAGGCCATGGAGACGCTGCAGGGTCGGTGGGGTGCCCTCTACCCGCGGTTCATCGCCTACCAGCAGGCGCTGTTGGATCGGCGGCAGGAGTGGGCCCTGTGCTTCAGGGCTGGCCTCCCGACACGGGGCCACAACACAAATAATACCGTGGAGGCTGCCATGAGGGTTCTCAAGGACAACGTCCTCCACCGGTAAATCTTAAGACATTCTAGCGCAAATTAAGTAAGGCATCTATCCACTATCAGTTATCACCTTCCCCTCTCTCGAAAATAGTTGATTCGGCTCAATGCTAGCGTATGAAACAAACTTAAACTTATCAATCATTTACCTACTTATCTCGTTTGCTGACTGCCCTGTCCCGTCTGTCGCCTTTACCTTGCTATCTGCCGATCGATTGCTAGTCTTCACCGGGGAAGGGGGGGGGGGGGGTGCATCACTTCTGTGTCATGAAGGGTATATGGATGTGCTATGCTGTACGTGCGTGCATGCGTTTGTGATTTGTTGTTTGGGGTTTTAGGGCGCGTCAACTGCGAGGTCATTTTGCGCTGTGTGTGTGTGTGGAGGGGGGTCGTACCAAGTCCAAAGTCCTGCATGTGAATTGACGATACATAACCAAGTTTATTGAAAGTCTTTTTCACTCAAGTCATATAACTCAGTCATTTTCCAATAAACTTGAGTTATTTATCATCAATTCACACCCGTCATGGATTCTCTACCTCCTGTATGCACCGTCGAGGGTGGCAAAAAGTCCGTAACGGCGAGGGTGATTTTGTGTCTTTCCCAGGACTCGGCTCTACGACGTCCTCCAGCTCCACGACGTACTCAGCCTCAGACTGAGCGACTTCTACGAGCGAAAGCTCGTAAGCTTCGCCAGTGGACGGCGACCACCGGCTGCCCGTCAGGGAGGCTCCCGAAGCAGCGCTGTGAGCGTCCCACGGGACCGCATCACTCCCGACGGGGTGAGATATCGTCGTGGATGGACTACGTTATGGTCTCACATGTGTCGTCTTGCGCTGCTGCGGTCTCACGACAGCTTTACTGCTACTGCAAAAGTGGAATTGAATACCATCGCTTAACAGGTTATGAAAATGATGCTGTTTTGCCAGCTCTACACTCACACACACACACAATTTTCTCATTCCCTCGGACAAGTGACAGTTCACAGTCCCGGCGTTTTTTTCCACCAGTAGGTACTTAAATCAACACCCTTACATTCTGCGCTAGTCATTCAAATCAAACAGAGTTTTCGCCACAAACAGCTCTGCCTCTGCCTAACGAAAGGACAATGACTGATTGGTGCGTATCGTCGTTTTGTATTCCTGCAGGAGAACCCGGGCATCTACAGCGTGCTGTCCACAGACGGCAGCACCCTGTACACCGTGGACAGCACCCTGGATATGTGCACCTGTCCGGGGTATGTCGGGGGCGGCAGGTGCAAGCACCTTGACGCCGTCAAGGCCCTCGACAGCGGCACGGCCGATAACTCTGCAACTGCAGACACTGCGAGCGTCGAGGACAGGAAGCTCATGTACTTCGTGGCGACAGGTGAGTCAATTGCCTGGCACAGCGAATCGTAATCTCAATAGATCGCATAAATTGATTTCTGTGTTCGTGAGGTCAGTTCGAGGTCTGGCAACTGGCCAGTTACGTGATCTCATCACTGTAAGCAAAAGAGTCATATTGAAACCCCGATTTCCGTCTTAAAAGGGATATCATTGTCATCCATATAAACCCTAGATTACCTACTAAAATACGGAATTGCAGGTCACCGATACGCTTCGAGGCTGGAGTATCGCTAAAATATGGCGTCATTTGTTAAGTTAAAAGTGTCGTCACCCACCTATCGCGAAAGGCATCTCCAGTGTATCTAAAAAATTGATAACATATCCCAATCGAATGACATACAATGTGACCTTTCGGCTTTCAGTCTCCTTAGCCTGACCTGGCACAACATGACTCGATAAAAAATAATAAACACCATGTTATTTTACCATGTACATCTTGTCAAACCAACACACGGTGACGCAGGTACTATTTTTTTTAAATCAAATCAGGGCACGGTCAAAAATGAACCATTTCGATAAACTATTGTTTCTTGCAATGCCTACATTAATAAGCTACAATCACTGGTTTTGTTTCAGGTCGACAAGATATGTCTCCCGACTGGTTTGCGGACCTGAGGACTCCCGGTCCGGAACCTGCGCTGCGCCCAACCACCGTCGCAGAAGACGCTGCCCCGTCCCCAGAGCCCGCCGATGGTGGAGGAGCATCAGACAGCGGCGACGATTTCACCAGTCGTCCGCCAGTGGCACTGGCCAGCTCGTCTAGAGTAACGGCTCCCGACCCACTGGAAGAGGTGCGCCAGTCACTGGCAGCCTTCTCCGAGGCGGTCTCTGCAGCGGTCCTGGAGGACACCGCTGCGCACCCGGACCAGGGACCGTCTTGGCAGAAGGCATTGAACGCTTTCGTCGCCGACTGGAGGAAAGGCGCGACGCCCACAGCTCGGCAGAGCCAGCTGTACGCCCAACGCCACCTGGGAAAGGCGCGCTACGCCACCACCATCCCGGTGCTGCGTCCGGAGCGTCGGACCAGCTGTCCCCTCCGAGGCCGCGCCCGAGTCAGCGCCGGGCGACCTCCCAAGGCAGACCGCGCTGACCACCCCTACCAGCAAGCGGAGGGCCAGCGGCGAGCTGCAGCGCCACACAGCCTGCAGACTCGGATCGAGACCAACCGCGGTCCGGGTCACTAGTTCTGCCACTAGTAGACTCTCACTGGGCGCGAGGAGCGTGACGTCAAGGCCATAAACATACAGGTTAGTCGAGGTTGGCGTCACCATTGCGACACTAGATTTTGGAATATACTATTTTCTTTCTTGGTTCTAAACCAGAAAGTACATCAAAGTTCGTTTTTGAAATGTTTTAGTAGCTGTTACCCGTTAAAAATAACGTGAAAATACGAAATGTTTGTGTTTTATATCATACTTATGCATCACCCACCCCATAAAGTCATCAATAGCATGTTTTATTGTGACCCGAATAAAACACCAGTTTTCCCATAGCATCCCATGCTAGAGCCGGCTCCGCGTCGCAATGCTGACGTCACAGCAGACGATGCCACTGAACTTTCGTGCGTGCGACTTGTCTGTCGGAGCAGCATGTGCGACAATGTGGTCTGGCTGGGGTGACTTCCCACCAGGTGCAGCGGCTCGTGCCCTGGCCGCCGGCTAGTGAACAGAGACCCCTGTGCGGTTCCCACGATATAGCGCTTGGTTTCGTAGATGGGGCTTGTAGGCTAATGATGGGCACGACCGGGTGCTGTATGCTATATGTGGTGACAGCGGCGTTCCTGAGTTTAGGGTGTATCTCTTGCTCTGAAGTCCAGAAGTCCTTATCGTTCTTGTGCATTCACTTGCTCTTCAATGTCCTCCACAGTTGAATCGTTTGACGTTTGGTGAGGCATTCTTGTGCATTCTTGTGCATTCACTTTGTCAGTGCCTGATGTCAGTGTCAGTGTTTGTCAGTGTTTGATTTTGTAGCAGACATGCAGTCATATTTGGTTAAATAGAACCTTGCAGTCTGAGGCAGTCTTTTCATTACAGTGCCTCATTACAGCGTCTCATTCATTACAGTTCAATATTTAGAAATGCAAGACATTACATATTAGGGCTGATCGGGCATAGAAATACAAAACAACAGTATACGCTCGCTGGCTATTATTCTGAGACTCAGCATTGAACCTGCCATCACTACAATACAGGAGGCGACAGGTGTAGAGGTGATGTCATACGTACTCATTTATCAAGATCTGCTGACTTGACCCACAAGTTGACTCCATTATCAATATTGTCTCTTTATCATGAAACAGACTCAGAAACCTTGGCATGAATGCTCTCAGGCTCTCAAGAGAATGTTGAAATTCAGGTCTCAAAAGATTAAAATTACAATAATGAAATGTTTCACCTACCTTCCAAGCCATAAACACTCATACTGGTACTGGATGGAACTTAAAATAAAAAAACAGGGGTGGATAATTAGGGGTTGTAGCACCCCCTGGAATTTTCAGAATTCTCTACCGCTGAATAAAGAGGTTAATCATCAAAATATTATCACAATCACCCAGCAAAACACGGTATATACAGCACAACACAGCCCAATACCCACAGACAGCCTATAAACAAGCAGTGATGGAGGCGTGTTCAAAAAGTTAACATGCAGCTGTCGACACTAAATAGTCAGTGATTTTCCGATACAAATTTTGCGCAAACACCATCTGTATGGGCCCTCGAACAGAACCACCACAATTGAAACAAAAGCGCCAAAAAACTGGAATGTTTGTTTTTTTCGCTCGGGAAAGATATATACGCCGGTGGTATATGCTACTTGCGCGCAACATCTGCCGCAAACGCCGCACTTCTAAAATAAAGTCGCTAGAAACAGCGGAGATCCCAAAAAAGTAAACAAAAGTAAAAGTCTAATATCTTGAAAACCGGTGAATATTTTTCGGTGAAATTTTGGTAGATGTTCGTTTTCGCTCTTTCTGAACCGAGCGACATCACTTTCATGCCAATTCATAAACTTTTTTGAAGGTGGGAGGGTCCCTTTAATACTAATCTTATCTAGCAATTTTGTATTTTGCATGCAAACATCTGAACAAAAAGTCTAAATATGAGTTGTTTATTATTCGAAAAGGTGAAATTATTCTAATCAAAAGCATTGTTTCGGTGTAATATGTTTTAGTAGTTGGTTTCAAATGCGTATGCGTCAGTTTTGACACAGCAACACCATATTTGGCAATATGTACAAAGGAAGCAAACATTCCACATCAACATCAACATTTGACTGTGAGATGCTGCGGGATGATGAGTGGGATGGGGTAAATTTCTTTGATCAAGCATCCCAATGCGAGCTGAATTAAATCTTAAGATTGAAATTCTGTAATTCTTACCCTAAATTCAAGAAATATTAGTATACGCATAACAATAACAGAGGCAAGAACAAGAAGAGACATCACAATAAGGTGGGTCAGGGTCAGGGAATGGTTGGGGTTAAGGCCAAGCTGGGCCGATTTTCTTCTCTAGGCTTTGTGATTCTCCAGGAAATTCTGCTTGCTCCTGCATTTTGTCGTTTTTTACATTAATTCCGCAGACGACATTTAGTTTATTCGAAACAACATTTGGTGACAAATGTGTAGGCTTAATATCAGAGCTGGGCAAGTGCGTTCCTTTAGTGCGTTCCTGCGTTCTTCCGTACGTACGCACTGCCCTTTTTAGGAACGCAAGAACGCAGGAACGCAAAGTTTTTCAAAGGAACGCAAGTAAGAGGAACGCACCACCCGAAATTTTGAAGCGTTCCTGCGTTCTTGCGGAACCACCCGAAAAATTATATTGCTGCCAATGACCTCTGTGTCAAATGTTTGAATCTTGAGTACGTGTGTTTGCCGGTAGAGGCGCCACTTGTCGGTCGAATCGAGGAAGGCTTGCTTAGATTTAGTGGTGATGTTTACTATTCGATTCGGTTTCAGGCATTAAATGTGTAAAGATTTTTAGTGGTGATGTTTACTATTCGATTCAGTTTCAGGCATTAAATGTGCAAAGTAAATATGATAACTTTTACTAAGATACATCTTTTAACTTAACTTATTGTTTTTAGGCAGGTCGTATTTTTGTTGAAAACCCTACGGATGATATTGGTAAAACGTATTTCAGATATTCGATTCGGAAAAGAGATGTCGAGTTGCTTTTCGGCCCCACGTCGCCATTCTGGGTATTCTGTGATCGATTCGCCCCGTGTTTGGTTGGGCCCGCGCCGCGTGGTTCGGCGGTATTTTTGAGGGAGGAACGCAGGAACGCAGGAACGCTAACGCACCGAACGAAACAAATTGAGGAACGCTATTCCAGGAACGCACTAACCGCGGCCGGAGGAACGCAGGAACGCTAACGCACTACCGAAAATCGAGGAACGCGCCCAGCTCTGCTTAATATCATGATTAGTGCGCCCCGGCTCTGGTCACTGGTATAGGTATTGTAGTCTGTGACCCTCAAACCCTCAACAGTCAACTGACTGTGTTTTAGATATCTGCCTTTCTTATTGTAACTTAGCATTGTATTTCTCTTGTGATGGTCACCTACTATGGATAACTTTGAGGGCGGTGTTTCACGGGCTGCTGCTACCACGCTGCTATCAAATTGCGCGAGCTGACGTCACACTTGTGGTAGTGTTGGAGCAATGGGCCTGTTGATGTCTCCATGGAAACCCAATTTGACAAGTCGTAAAATCGGCGTGCTGCTATCACCGGTGAAACAGGGCCGAGATTGTGATTGTGATAACTTTGCTATTTAGCTGTGCCGCGCCAGGGGGTGTTTGAACCCCCTGCTGTGTTTCACAGATACCTATAAAATGGTGGCGCTCCGTGCTGCGGTTCATTGGCACACCTGCTCATGCATCTTTTCTGCACTTGTTGTAAAAATTTCAGACTCAGGGCTCTCAAGGTCAGGTCACCAGTTCATGTCAAGTGACCTCACCTCAGAATTTTTTTTTGAATCCTCGTCATAGCTACAATAACTGAACGATTGCCTTTAAACTTTCAGCGATTGATAAAAGTAACAGCAGGTTCAAAATGTATATCTTGGAATTTTGGTCTAGGTGACCTAAGGTCGGGTCAATTTTGAGACCTCCCCATTATAAGTCAATGGGAGAAAATTGAAAAGAGCCTCCTTTGGACGAATGACATTCCAAACACTCTCTAACATCGAGTTACAGATAAACTTAACAAGCTGAATCGAAAAATAGCACCCGTGACCCCTGCATGTATGTATGTATGTATGTACTATGTATTAACATCTTGCAATGCCAATCATCCATGAACACATGGCTATTATGATTCGCCCGTCAAAAATAATCGATGGGAACTGGGAACAGACACTCATGCACACAACTACATACAATCCGACACCTATTCACCGCCGTTTTGACGCTCGAGCAGGTGTTTACGGAGGTTCCGTGGGAAGAGTCTGGGCCCCATCTCACGGAGCGCCTGCGGTAGCGCGTTATACGCAGTGACAGCTGAGTACAGGAAACGTCTGCTCCCCGACTCCGTGTGTATCGTGGGCCTGTCTAGCTGGTCCGCCTGTCTGGTTACACGGCCGTGAACATCGCCCCGAGTCACCAGACTATCGTACAATGTCTCCGGCTGGCCATTGGCTAAAATTCGCTTTAACAGGGTCAGCGAATGGTACCGATGCAGATTCTTTGCTGTCAGCCACTCCAGGTCTTTCAGCACGTCACTGATATGATCGAACTTGCGACGGCCCGAAATAACACGCGCACCGTAATTCAGCAGTTTCTGCAGTCGTACCATTACCTGCTTGTGTCCCTGAGGTCATATCAGGTCATGAAAGGTCTCTAGCAGTTTTTTATTATAACTTTTAATAGAGACATGCTAGAGCGATGAAAACACCTCAGATGTGTTCAGCTCGACGATACGAATAGACTGATATACAGCATGGCCCTTTCCGGTCAGGTCATGACCTTGACCTGACCTGAGGTCAAATTTTCAAAATGATCTTTCAAGGTCAACTTATAGTTCATTCGACGTGTCTCGACGAGAGGAACACGATGCTGACAAAAGTATTGTCATGTCTCCCTTGAGTCAAAAGTTATTACCGAAAAACATGTTTTGTGAAGACTGCTATTTTTAGAGTTGTTGCTCTCTGGAGGTTAAACCGTTGAACTGAGGCCAAATCTGAGGGCAATACTCAGAAATTTCTGTAAAAGGGCTATCGAATGCGCTTGTCCGCGGCGATGTAGCTCTATTGGTTCCCGAGTAAGCCATTGGCAGTTTCCGAAATTGTTGAAATTGACTAAATTTGACCTTTGATGACCTCTGGTGACCTGATCTTTGATCTGACCAAAAAATGACCGCAGTGTTTCCGTCATTATTTTTGACGCTCTTTCGAATGTCGCTTACCGCATGTCGCTACGTGGCCCAGGAGCAGAGTTAGACGGGGAGGGGGTTAGTCCTCCCCTGGCCCGGCGCGGAAGTTGCGGAGCACCGGCCCGGCGCGGGTTAACCTGCTCATAATTAGATGTCAATGTGGAACAGTAGAGGATGGAGGTTGAAATAGGCCCTGGCTCTGCTTGAGCAAAATAGCAAGAGCGAGACCCCAGTGCTCAACTGACTTGAAGTTTTGGAGGCTGCCTGTGCAATCTCGTCAACGTTGTTAGTGCCGCCGGGAGTGTTCGCTCGGTCGTGGGGATTTCCGCTGTGCCAGCCAGCACCACCAGCCTTGGCTGTAAGTACATGGGCCTGATCTGCCTTCAAGCAGATCCTTTGGTCTGGTGACATGTCCCGAGGACACAGCCTTACTTCATCTCATAGAGCAGCCCTCTGACCTGCCGGCCCCGAGAAATCGGGATAGCCCCAGCGTGCGCACCAGTGCAGTGCCATCTGGGGTGTCACTGTCAGGCATGACAGGAAGCGTGCGGTCAAGGCTCTGGCTGTTCCGCTTGGCATGTGTGGAAAACACTTGGTACCATTGCTGTGTGTAGTGTACTAACCCAGTATGAGTGTGTGCTACTAATGACAAAAGTGGGGGTCGGGCACCAAAAATATTTTTAAAAACAGTGTTGGTGCACCTGCTAAATTTTAGTGCAATCATTCCAGCCATTCTTGAAATGCAGAAACCTTGAGATGCAGAAGGTACTTGTGCACATGCAGTAGCATCTCTGTCAAAATAACTAAATGGAAATGTAGGCTGCCCAGTGGCCAGTGGGTACTCACCTATGTACTAAGCTTCAGTATAAATGGCTTTGTCATTACAGTTATTGTTAGCTGAGCAGTTTTTACACCTATGATTTCGCATGTGCCTTGATGGTCACTCCAATGTGTTAAAATTCAAAGGTAGTTGAATTCATAATTGAAGGGGCTATCTGATGCAGCAGGCTGCTTATTGATATTTATAAATGTTGTATCCTCAGCTCTCGCCGCTCTGACGTCCTCCGTCGTGACACTCCAGTTCTCTTGACGTGACTATATTGTACAAGACTTGACCACTACAAGAGACACACCCAGTTCCGCCGCCCAAAACCGACTGGCTGGCGGAACAGACGAAAACACCCGACATCAACCACGCTGCCGACCGCCCGCGGCCTGACCCGGGGCGCGGCGGCGGCCGACCGGCCGGTGACCGCGACCGGACCGGGACGAACACGTGGGCGGGCCCGTATCACCACAATAGACATCAGTGCTCAGGCTGGAAGGGCTGCTCGATAGATTAACTTGCTCATTGGCTGTTTTATTCAGTTTCTCATATGTATGACCATTTAAATTATTAATTGAATAAACAATTCAGGAAATTTGGACACAGTGAGTTAAAACCAGCTATCTACCAGCGGTACACGGACTGGAAGGATACCGGTACCCAGCGGCTGTGGTAGGTACATGGAGGAATTCTGCATGTACCCCTTGCGTGGAATGGCGTGGGTGCCTTGCAAGCATAAGGAAATGCTAGTTCAGAGATTTCAGCATTTGGAAAAAAATCCCCAAAAATGTAGGGAAACCAGTGAGCACAGATGTCAGATATCCCGAAGCTGTTGGGCGTTTTTTTTTTTCATTTGTGTCATTCTATTCTATCTTCCTAGGCTTGATAGATAATCGGATGTCGTTAAACGCCCTACACCTACCCCCACCATAGTGTAGTTGGCTTAGGCCCCTAATTAAGTGGTTGTGATTGTGATTGAGAACTATGGTGCGCAGTTCATCGGAACAGGCGAGGAAGCTGCACATTTTGTGTTATCCAGAATAAATTGTCCAATTCCATGTTGTGGTATCGTAGTTTCATTGTGCTAATTTTGCATTCTACAAAACGCATATCGTTTCTCGATACAACGTGGCCAGTATTTCGCCGTAGTTCATATCTCAGCTGCGCAATGTGCATTGTCTGTGAACATTCGCATGTGTCACCTACGACACGAGTGCATTGTGGCTACTGCGCTGTCGAAACTCGACTCGCGGGCATTATCTCCGTGTACCACAGCCGGTGGGTACCGGTACCCCTCCTTCCCGTGTACGTCTGGTACCGGTTTTACTGGTGAACTTTACGCCATTGGGGTGCAATCGGGAGGGTGTAACACGTGTGCTACTCAATGCCTACATCAATAACATATGAGCTGATGCATGATTCACGAAACGGT
Organism: Amphibalanus amphitrite; assembly: GCF_019059575.1. NCBI lineage: Eukaryota > Metazoa > Arthropoda > Thecostraca > Balanomorpha > Balanidae > Amphibalanus > Amphibalanus amphitrite. The sequence continues at coordinate 23,495 of NW_024881687.1, forward strand.
AGGTTGATTCCACTCATGTCGATTGGTTATAATCGAAGGAGCTTATGGATGGAAGCATCAGTATATAGCTGGGGATAAGAATGTATTTAATCACTACATCGATTTCAATACATGCGTCGTCACGAAAATTTTACCACAAGCACATACCTTCGGTCGTAACTCGTAAGCTTGTAGCCACGGTCGATTCAAATCATGATCACTACGTATGTACAGTCACTAGCCCCTCGCTTTTCATGCGCTCATGCGCTCTCATCGACGGGCTGAGCGGCAACCTGCCCCCCCCCCCCCCGGCCCGCCCACATTTACAGTTTGAGGACGTGTTCGGCCATCTCCAGCCCCGCCCCCGCCCCCGCCCTGGGCTCTGGCGGCGCGCGGTCCGCCCTGCTCCAGCAGACCTCTGAGGCGGCAGTCCGATCCCGTCCGGGCAGCGCGCCGGCCGGACCGGCCATGCCCGTGCGACACTCGCTGCTGGCGTCGCTGCCGACGGCCTCCGTCGAGCCCGTCGACATGCCGACGCCGGTGATCGACGCAGCGACGGCGCCGGCGCCGCTCTCTGCCGCCCCCTCCTCCCCGTCGGCCGGTGGTTCCAGTGGACCGGTCCCGCAGGGCCGGCTGAAAAAGTGCGACACTGCTGTGACGCTCCAGGTGGGTTCCGAAGGGGGTAGTAACGGGGTGCTGGAGAGGGTTTAGGGGATGTTGGACGTTAGTTGCATAGAAATGGTCGGATAATGAAATAGGCTTGCAGTTATGACTGTTGTTTACTTTTCGTTGTCAATTTAATGATTTGATGGTCAGAATTGCAATACCTGGGTAAGAGTGTCTTTGTCAGCACGCATGGGCCATGGACATTGGACAAACAATGCATTGACGGAGACCGGTAGTGCATCGATGAGTCACAAGGTCCGCCGACCGCCAACTGCGCATCGGATTGCCCAATGCCCACGAGCACGGTGCATGGCGAATTCATTGGTGATGCCGGCCCAACTGGAATGTGAACCGCCCGTGCTACCTTGTCAGATATCTGTCGGCGTCAATATTTACTTTAAAACACGTGAGGGGCACGTGAGAATTGCCCATCCTGCCAACACCTACTCTGGGTACCGTCTTTCCCGTGTCTGTGCACGTGCACGTACACGTGCAGCCGTACCCGCTAACTGGGGCGTCCAATTTTCAACGCCTTATGCCTCAGGCTTGTTAGAAGGTATTTTTTCATTATATTTTATGTTGTGTTTTACATTGGGATAATGAGACCCAACTTGCAGTATCCTAAGAACTCAGCATCTAAAAACACTTATTGATATTGAAATTTGTTAGTTGCAATGGTGGCTTCTTGCTTCCATGAAAGGGGAGCGACCGTTTCTAAAATTTTGTATTCCAACTGGCCTCTGGTGTTTGTCTAGACAGATTTAATACGCCATTCCAAAAATGACCTTTGGCTTTGCTGATCAATATTTATACATGTGTGGCCTCCAGGTTCCATGTAGCTAGTCTGTAAACACCACATTTCGATCCTAGCTGATTACTTACAGAACTGAAGTGTTACTGCCCCTGATAGCTTATTTTTCCTGCGACTGACAACGCCCATTTTCTATACCTTTGTAGTGTGTGCGTGCTGCGTGATACCTGCCTCTGGTCTACATATAATTGTTCCATATACCTATCAGCTTCTGTCGTCGATTCGTATTTTATCACGCAATTCGGACTCCCAACGGGTTTCAACTTTCGGCCGGAATGCGGAGACTACTTGTGCAGTCAGATGATGCAATGCCTGTTAATTGCCGTAATTGGATTACAAGAGTGTTGATGTGTTCTTGAAATAGATACGGACTGTGAATGCGACTTACAGACTGTACTCATGGGGGCTTGTTTTGCTAAATTGTCAGGGAACCGAGAGTTGTTTTTAACTATTGAACAAAAGCCTTCGGTTAGGGGAGAGCGGGGCCAGTTGAAACACGGGGTCAGATGAAACATGGCTTTATTTTCAACAATATGCAACATATGGCGTTGCCGATACCACTGCGCATCCGCGCTCGACCACTTCCTTTGACAACGGCGTTTGGGCGGCAAACGGACGGTAATTTTGATTTGACACTTGTTTTTGTGTTTTTGAGGGGCGTTTTGCAGAAATCGTTTTTATGAATATTTTGTGATACCTCATATACCTTTGTTTGCTGAAAGAAGAACTCCTGGCTCCGGATTCCGGAATAACACCTTATTTGGCCCTTCATTCAGCATGATGCCGTCCCTCCAGCTCGTTTGACATGTGCTTTACGGCGCGTACGAGATGGCGGGAGCGGATGGGGTCAATTGAAACTCTTCTCTGAGGGTCAGTTGAAACAGGGCCACAGGCCGTTTCAATGGACCCCGGTGACCTTTGCAATGGTTATTGTTCAGGGGCTGTAAACATTAAAGGAAATAGTCCACCTTTGAAATGAGCTTTTAAACTGAAATAGCAGTTTAATAGAGCTCAATTTTTGACCCCTTTTTCTCCAGCCTTTTGCTTGAAAGCACACTATAGCCTGAGATATTTCTCATTTCTCTCATCCGCCCATTTTACCATATGGTAAAATAGACTATGTAGTCTATGTACTTTATGTCACCTATTATGAGGAACTTAACACTTTTAGCTTTCCAACGACCTATTGAATGTAGCATTTGGAAAAGTAAACCGGACAAAATATCTCCATAAGAAAGTGGCCTTAAAGAGGAAAACATCCCATTGTTAAGGATAGGTGCAATTGACCCCATGGGCTGGTTCAATTGACCCTCGCATCGGGGTCATTTGAAACGGGCGTAGAGCTGTTTTATAAGCATGCGTTTGGCAGCAAAATATGTTTGAAACATAATTTTACATATCTTAAAATAAAGCCAAAAGAGCATATTATTTCATGGCATTGTGCATTTTTCGATATGACAACTGGATCTCGCTGTGCATGTCAATATATAAAAAGTGGTTCAACTGGCCCCGCTCTCCCCTACATCGCCAACCAGCTATTCACAGAAAATAGTATTCTGCAAGAGTCCGGAATTCCGATGCTCATTATTACTAAATTTCATCGCCTTTGGCCGCCTTCTGCTTGTTCTTGCCCACTGTACAGTGTATACTCTTAAAAGCGCGTCTTATCTCTATCGTGGTTTTCTAGCCTCGGTAACTCCCACTGTACGGATTCCGAGCTTCGATCCTCTGAGCTCCCCTCTGATCTCCCTGGGTACCTCATTGACCCCTCCGAGTCTCCCTTCTTCTCTCTGAGTTCCCCCCTGACCTCCCTGAGTTCCTCATTGACCCCTCCTACTCTCCCTCCTTCTCTCTGAGTTCCCCTGTTACCTATCTGAGCTCCTCATTGACCCCTCAGAGTCTCCCTCCTTCTCTCTGAGTTCCCCTGTTACCTCTCTGAGTACCTCACTGACCCCTCTAACTCTCGCTCCTTCTCTCTGAGTTCCCCTGTTACCTATCTGAGCTCCTCATTGACCCCTCCGAGTCTCCCTTCTTCCCTCTGAGTTCCCCTATTACCTCCCTGAGTACCTCATTGACCCCTCCGAGTCTCCCTTCTTCTCTCTGAGTTCCCCTCTGACCTCCCTGAGTTCCTCATTGACCCCTCCTACTCTCCCTCCTTCTCTCTGAGTTCCCCTGTTACCTATCTGAGCTCCTCATTGACCCCTCAGAGTCTCCCTCCTTCTCTCTGAGTTCCCCTGTTACCTCTCTGAGTACCTCACTGACCCCTCTAACTCTCGCTCCTTCTCTCTGAGTTCCCCTGTTACCTATCTGAGCTCCTCATTGACCCCTCCGAGTCTCCCTCTTTCTCTCTGAGTTCCCCTCTGCCCTCCCTGAGTGCCTCATTGACCCTTCCGAGTCTCCCTTTTTCTCTCTGAGTTCCCCTCTTACCTATCTGAGCTCCTCATTAATTTCTCAGCGTCTCCCTCCTACCCTCTGAGTTCCCCTGTTACCTCTCTGAGTACCTCATTGACCCCTCAGAGTCTCCCTTCTTCTCTTTGAGTTCCCCTCTGACCTCCCTGAGTTCCTCATTGACCCCTCCTACTCTCCCTCCTTCTCTCTGAGTTCCCCTGTTACCTCTCTGAGTACCTCATTGACCCCTCCGAGTCTCCCTTCTTCCCTCTGAGTTCCCCTATTACCTCCCTGAGCCCCTCATTGACCCCTCCGAGTCTCCCTTCTTCCCTCTGAGTTCCCCTATTACCTCCCTGAGTACCTCATTGACCCTCCGAGTCTCCCTTCTTCTCTCTGAGTTCCTCTGATACCTATCTGAGCTCCTCATTGATTTCTCAGCGTCTCCCTCCTACCCTCTGAGTTCCCCTGTTACCTCTCTGAGACTCTGAGTACCTCATTGACCCCTCAGAGTCTCCCTCCTTCTCTCTGAGTTCCCCTGTTACCTCTCTGAGTACCTCATTGACCCCTCTAACTCTCCCTCCTTCTCTCTGAGTTCCCCTCTTACCTCTATGAGCTCCTCATTGACCCCTCCGAGTCTCCCTCGTTCTCTCTGAGTTCCCCTCTGACCTCCCTGAGTACCTCATTGACCCCTCCGAGTCTCCCTCCTTCTCTCTGAGTTCCCCTGTTACCTCTCTGAGTACCTCACTGACCCCTCTAACTCTCCCTCCTTCTCTCTGAGTTCCCCTCTTACCTCTATGAGCTCCTCATTGACCCTCCGAGTCTCCCTTTTTCTCTCTGAGTTCCCCTGTTACCTATCTGAGTTCCTCATTAATTTCTCAGCGTCTCCCTCCTACCCTCTGAGTTCCCCTGTTACCTCCCTGAGTACCTCATTGACCCCTCCGAGTCTCCCTTCTTCTGAGTTCCCCCTGTTACCTCTCTGAGTACCTCATTGACCCCTCCTACTCTCCCTCTTTCTCTCTGAGTTCTTCATTGATTTCTCGGCGTCTCCCTCTTACCCTCTGAGTTTCTCTCTAACCGTCCTCCCGGTGCCCTCAGGAGCGCCGCTCGGGCGGCATGTCGGGCCGACTGCTGCGCTCTCTGGCTCCGTCCCGGGCCTCCCTGTCCGCCTCTGTGACGGTGGTGAGGCCCGCTCTGCGGCATGCCGTCACCCTGAGCAGCCTGGAGCAGGCGCGTCAGGCGTCCGGCTGCAGCCGCTGCGGCAGTCAGCAGGCCCTGCGGCTGCCGGCAGAGCGGCGAGCCACCTGTGGGGTGTGCCTGGCAGAGGTGCCCGCCGCAGAGCTGCACAGACTGGCCGCCTGCGGCTGCCGCTTCTGTCGAGAGGTAGGATGGTGGAGAGAGGGAGGGAGGGATAGGGAGAGTGGTGGTGGAGGACCTGTGGAGAAGCTTATGAGGCGAGATGTCGAGTAACTGGCGGTAAACGGTCCCCCTGTTATACATAGTGTTATTTCAATGGAAACGTTTGTTTACCAAGCTTAGGATGGAGTTGCACCATTTGGAGGCCTTTCAGTACAAGTTACAAGTTAAGCGCATGTTTATAGCATATTATTAATAACGAAAAAATAGGGTTAGCCAGTTTTAAAACACAACATTCTCTGGAGATGATCACTGCTACGTTTCTGGTACGCAATCATTGTATCAACATTTGGGCTGAGCTAATGTCTAATCAGTCCTTGTGCCCGCTGTGTCCACCTGATATGATGCCGCCTAGCCATTGCTCTGACTCGCCTCCCCCTCTATCCACAGTGCATGTCCACATATGTCTCCGTGTGCGTGGATAACGGCGAGACGCTGGTGCCGTGCCCGGAGCCTCGCTGTGCCGCTGGCGGCAGTCTGACCCCGGACGAGGTCAGGCGGCTCACTGATGACGCCACGTTCCGGCGCTACCAGCGACTGGCCTACATCAGAGGTACGACTGAGACCGGGGAGTGTGGGTGGCAAGTCGGTGGATGGGACCCCGGTCTTGCCAGTGTTCAGTGTTTTTACTGTGTAGCGTTGAATTGTTTGAATGATCCGATGCTATGATGATCTGTCTCATATCCTGGAACTACGGATGGAGTTATTCAAGTAAGGAAATGAGTTCCATACAAGTTCCTTATATTGGCTAACTTCTGGATACTTGTTCGATTTCTTAGCACAGTGTCTAGGAAATCGGTAAGTGCGTCAGGTTCTATTAGTTGCTACCGTTTCTTCCGCAATCACTTCTACTTTGTTGAGCGGGCTCTGGTCCTCACTGGAGATCCCCTGACGCGACTCACTTCCGCGATCCCACTTTTAACTTACCCTATCATTTTTTTCTGGTGAATCGAGTTAAAGATGAATAATATGAATCTACTTATGTGAAGTGAGAGCTGAATCGCTCTAACGCTGATTCCGTATTATGCAGGCAGATAGGTACTTCAGTCTTGATTTAAATCTCCCGCAGCCCTCTGTGGGTCCATTCGGCCTCTCTCATACTAGTTACAGAAACAGTACAGGAGCGAACCATACAGAAACTATCTCCCTTGTCTCCCTTTATCATCTTCCTCCCCTGCTCTCTCCATTTTACTAGGTACCTCTCGCAGACCTCTGACCTCTTCCTTCCGCGCCCCAGCAGAGCTCCCAGATCTGTGACCTTCCCCCCCCCCCCCCCGGCAGAGGTGGAACAGGACCCGGACCGCGCCTGGTGCCCGCGTCCCGGCTGTGACACCGCCTGTGTCCTCCCCGCCTCCGGTCAGCCGTTCAACTGTACCGGCTGCGGCGGCCGCTTCTGTGCGGTCTGCCGCCGGCCGCGCCCAGAGCCGGAGGATACACCTCACGAGTGTCGCCCCGAACGCTGGCTGCTGGGCGGCAGTCAGATGCTGGGGGGCACGGTGAAGAAGTGCCCCCACTGCGGAGTACCGATTGAGCGCGAGGACGGCTGTGCACAGATGATGTGTCGCAGGTGCCGACATACGTTCTGCTGGTACTGCCTCGCCTCACTCGATGTGAGTTGACTCGGACGGGGAGAGTGGGGAGAGGGAGGGGAGGTTGGGAGCGAGATGATGGGACATGCCCTGAGACTGAATAGTGGTGAAGTTTCAGGGTGTGGTTGCTAAAAGCGACGACTTGTTAGTTGTGATGTGATGGTTGGCAAGATGTCGCGTAGGCACGTCCTCTATCGATGTGAGGGGAATCGGAGGACAGTTATGGGACTCAGTCCGATATGCATAGCCTTGTTCTTTAAAATTGTTAGGCTAGGAGCACCAAGGACATATTTTTAGCCTCGTCAGTCAGCGACGTTCATAAACGTCTGCTGTAATGTCTTGTCAAATCGCTTATTTATTTAGACTTTTCTTTTATTCTTCTGACCCTATAAGTTATGATCTGCAATTCGTTGTGACTCGATCTCACCCACCTGACCCTCGCTCGCCGCCGTTCCGCCAGGGTGACCTGTTCCTGCGTCACTACGACAGCGGTCCGTGTCGCCGGCTGCTGGGACATTCCCGAGGCTCTCTCATCTGGCACAGAGTCCAGGTATGTCGCGGATAAATGTCACTAATGTTTGCCTTGGCTGGCTCCGTCCGGCATATTATCTTGCGCCGTTGATGGTGTCCACCGATTTTCTCAGTGCTTAAAGTTTGCTTCTACTCTCTGGTAGTATTGTTTAGAATTAGATGCTTTTTTGTTAGGTCCGTGAATCTTTGTCATAATGTGACCTGCTGCTCGGCTGTATGATGCTTGGACCTGGAACCGCCCGGCATTCTAAGGATTATGTTGTGGATAGCCGCTAATCTCTGGTGACGAAGACGTGGTGCGCATGATGAAATCAAAGAATGTTTTATGAGGCTGCATGCTGAAATGAAGGGAGCTCAGTCAGCTGTCAAATGCCTGGTGGTTTACCGATATCTGTCAATCCGTTGATAACGGTACTGTGATAGCCCACAGACCACTTGATTGCGGAACGTTTTGTGTATATCTCTTGTCTCTCATTTATCTGCATTGTCTTTTCCTGTATTTATCCTTGTGTTTATATCATCAATGCATTTAAACGTTTCTTTTTCAGTTGTTTTCAGACAACTTCCCTCTGGTCATTGATCTGGAGTTCTTTTTTAATCACAGTTAATCTTCACCTCTGCTAGGTTCCATCAGTAACCATCCACACCAAGCATGACAAGCTGCGGTCCCTTCTCGCTCCTTACACCTAACTATCGACTCTTATCTTCTGACCACCGAGTCGTCTGACCGTCAGCATCGCCTACTATCTCACCGGCTGTCTCACCCTCAGCTCACTCCGTCTGACTATAAATCTCGCCTCCATCTCACATCCTATCTCACTCTCCCTGAATATCGCCCATTCTTACCCTGTGTCTCCCCGTATCGCCTGCCCCACCTACATAGCCCACCCCGTTTCACTCCATGTTCCCCCATATCTCTCCTCATCTGACGCACCCCTCCCCCCACTCTCTGTTACAGCTGGTGGGCGCACTGATCGGCGTCGGTCTGGTGTTCGTCGTGGCCGCTCCGGTGCTGATTCTGTACGCCCCGGTGGTGATGTGTACCAGCTGTCAGTGTGACCCGTCCGGGACGGAGCTGGACTCCACTCCTGTGGCCGAGGGGGCGCAGCAACTGACGTCACCGCCGCCAGAGGACGCCGGCCCGCCTCCTGACTGAGTTTTAGGAGTGGGAGGAGTGGTGAGGAGGGTGGTTCTCTGATATGTGCAGAGGGGTCTTTGGATAGGTTTGGTTCGACGGTTTTCGTCGCTTCAGGCTGACTAGACTAACTCCGAGGTTGGTCTACTATGATGCAAAACTCCCACTCAATCCCTGGCATTTAAGACATTGATATCTCCAACGAGCCATGCTTGAAGTCTTTTCAGTCACTGGCATTTAACAAACTGTGATCGGAAACAACCCACCATTATGAAACTTGCTCTCTTTTTATGGCGTTTACCGGCCGTTGTAGTTCCCTCGGCGGTTCCACAAGACACAGACGACAGACCGCGGGGCGATGGCTGTCAGGTTACAGTGTTACACACCTGGGACGTCACACACGCGGTGACTTCACCTTCGTTACACACCGTGTCGTCACTTTTGTCACACGTTTATTCCGGTCGTCACTCCCCGTCCCGCCGCACGGAGTGCTCAGTGTCTGCACCAAGCCGACGCCAGCGCCGGCTGGCACGTCAGTCTGTGATACCCGCTTTCTGCGCATGCGCACTGACCCAGGTCCCCTGGAAGGACCGCCGCAGGCGCTCTTGCTCGCCTCACGGCGCAAGTCGCGGTGGTGCTGGCTGTTTTTCGGACGTTGTCGCGCCTACAGAGCTGTTGATTTGCTGATGCGGCTTGCCTGCGGTTGGAGGAAGCTTCTTACCGACGTTTCTGGTCGGAGAAGAAGCTCGGGCACTACCGTTGTAGCTCATTTTGTTCTGAGCGGGTCCCATGGATTCCAAGCGCAGAGACGGAAGAGGGAGCTTGCAGTCTTGTGAGTTGGTTATGATCATGTTGGTCACCTAAACGGCACTTTCCTCAGAAAGTGAGACGGAGCGGGCGGTACCTATATGGCTCGGACTGGTTTCGGGCTCATACCAGAGCTCCCGCTCAAAGCAAAGCGAAAGGTAGGTTCCATACTGAGCTCGTTGCGAAACTGAAAGCAGACTGAATAGCTCATTGGGCTGATACCTTGGCTTAGTCGAGCTTGAAGCTGGGGGTATTGCTGGGAGTGGGTATAACTCTGCTTTTTGCGAGGTTTATCGCTGACCTTAATTTTGAGCTCATAGCTTCGCTCAGGGCCAAGCTGACGCTGAGCTAGGTGAGCTGATTGCTGATCACAACTGCGCTCCTAGCTGAGCTGATTTCTGAGCTGATTGCTGAACTGATCGCCGTGTCCATACCCGTACCTATAGATGTCGCGGCTCGTGAGAGGAGGCCGGATATTCCCAGTCGCTGTGCAGAGAATCTGTGTGAGCCGGCTTCATGGAGAGCGGATTCTTTGTGAACTGACCACCGTTTGCTCTATCTAGAGTGGACATTTTGTGTGCTGCGGTTGACCCAGCCTGTGTAAATGCTGTACTAGAGTCGACGCTTTGCGTACTGTGGCCAACCCAGCCGCGGTGTACTGTGTTTAGAGTCGACACTTTGTCGTGCTGTTCCGCTTGTGTTATGGGTGCCTTTCCGCTGCAGCGGTGGCGGGCTAGCTGTCCCTGATTTGGGCTTACTGGGGGCACACACAACACAACGGTGAGGGGCAGTTGGCGTACACTGTCACTAACGGTGTGCTAAAATGGGGTAACCGGCACAAGACGCTGTGGTTATCCATCCCCTGTCTTTATTGAAGAGATACTTTGTGATGATTGCGTTCAGCAACTTTTCCATATTTAGAAACTAGTGATACTGTTAAGTTCTTAAGGTTGGATTTATTTGAAGCGTTCAGCTTCTGTCAAATGGTTGTGACCTAGAATAAGGAGACTCACGTGGGTATTTAGCATAGGTAGATGTGGTCACTAGGCTAAGACAGCCTGTTTTGTTATTTTATAGTCCGGATTATGTGTTATAATCGAGATCGGTGAGCGAATGGCGTTCTGCTTTTCCTCAGCTGGTCAGCATGCGCTACTCTCTAAGGTCGCTTTGTTACACCGCTCACGCTTAACTTACTGGATACGTTATGGTGCAATGGTTTCACACCACTTCCTAAGTTACATGACACTCTTCTGACGCCCGGGTCTAGTCTAGCGCCGTCATAAATAGCGCCGCTTGACTACTCTAGCGCCTATAGTCTAGCGACAACATTTGCTGATCGGGTAACGCTGTCAAGCCTCCCGTTTTGCGTCCATTTCGGCTTTGTTCGCCGTCGATTGGTTATGTTCCTGGTAATGTGAGCTGCAGGCTTATGCCAACCTCTCAAAGTAACCACATAAAGCAATTATGGTGATACTTCAGCTGATTACTAAGCTCAGTTATTAGCGAGTCGATGTTGTGACCTTTATGCACTGACAGCGTAAAGCTTGTTGCCAGAAGTTCTGTTTTGTGTCATTTCTGTTACGCAGAGCTGGTTTCGTTTACCCGCCGTACCGGTCTCTGTCCGTGCGTACGCTGGCGTGAAACTCGCCGGCCTCCGTGCAGGCAACGCGCGAGGTGATGAGCACCGCTTATCGTTACAGCGACGGTACAGCGACCGATAGTCGTTCACCTGCTCCGAGTGTAAAGGTTCGTCTCTGGCAGGCGACTGACCACACGCTACACGATCGGGCTCACATGTCTGATCGCCCGGTTAAGTCTTAGCCCAGGGCTCGGGCTCGCTGTCGCTGGTTGGGGTGCACCGTCTTTCTCTCTGTCATGTGCAGGCACTATTGGCGAATGATAAATGTTTCCACGGTGGAACATAGCTGTAAAGGAGACGCTTGTCTTGTCGGGAGTGCGAAAGGGTTGATTGATGTGCAAAAGAGCGCCTAAGGATGTGCAAATTGCTGTATGTGAAGTGAGCTATAGCGCTAGTGGATGTGAGCTGTAACAGTCGCTAGTTTGAACGGGTATGTCGAAGATTTGTGTAATGACTGAGCGGTTAATTTGACGGGCATGTATTCCGAGCTGGCATGAACAGGTAACTGGCGTGTAGTCTGGGTAACTAGGGGAGAAACACACTGTGTTATGTGGAGAAAACGTTCACGTGGTTATATTTTTTGCTTGGACCGTCTTTACGAAGCTTGTGCAATATAGTCTCATAACGAATCGTATTTTTGTGACTGACGTCTTGGCGTACGGACGAGACTACACTCGAGTGAGCGGGAGAGACCATTCAGACAAAATCAAAATGAAATAAGCCAAGATATGCTCCTACGAGGCGAGCTGACGAACTGTACGGTTTCTAAAAGTTTTCAATGACTTTCAGTGCGTGTGCGCTCATTGGTGCAGAGTTTATTTGCTCGATGGCGTCATTGTAAACGCGTGGCTCTTTAGAACCTTTTCTTATGCGCCACCAGTGTTGCCAGGTCTAGAGGTAAACCTCCAGATCTAGAGGTTTTAGGGGAGCGTTTCGGGGCTCCTGGAGGTTTTTGAAAAATGCCGGATTCTAGAGGGTTTTCTAGAGGTAATCTGAAAATTCGAGAAAAGACAATTAGCATCAAGGTCTCTTGAGAACTATTTAGTTACTTAATTTCATGTTATTGTATTGCATGCTTAAACACACTTTTTTTTAGATTGATGGAAACGAAAAACCTTACTTTTGGCTTGTTCACTATTGAGGCTCTGGCCGCCGGCTGCAGCTAAAAGTTTTCGATATACCGTGGGCACCGTGGGCACCAAGGCTATGTAAACGTGGGCACCAAGGCTATGTTAACCTGGTGCCCACGGTGGGCACCAAGTCCACCAAGTTATGTGGACAAATGCGAAGGCATGCGAAGGATGAGTGAATTATCTTGATTGGGGATACAACCGGATGTTTCAAAGCCCGCTGCCAGCTGCTGCCAGCGCGCTGACGTCACACTTTGGGTTGGGTCTGTTCCAGTCGCACTTCCTAACACCTCTAAACTCCTCCAAGGGCAAGATAGAGGAGGTTGGAGCAGGGCCCTCCTTTGATTTGTAGGGGCTAGAGCTGACACTGGAACAGGGAAGCAATCTTGGAGGAGTTTAGAGGTGTTAGGAAGTGCAACTGGAACAGACCCTTTGGTAGTGTTGGAGCAATGGGCTTGATAATGTCATCACGCGCTGGCAGCGGATGGCAGCGTGCTTTGAAACAGCGCCACGGTTTGTGATACGGAGGTAGGTATGGAGGTATATACTTCATAATCAGCGGCAATGGAACAGAGGTTTCTAGAGGTTTTTACAACATTTTCTGGAGGTATTGACATCACTCGGCCTGGCAACACTGTGCGCCACCTTGATGTAAACAAAAACACGTGGGCGGGCGCGGCGATGTGAATAGCTGGCGCTAAATTTTTAATTTTATATTTTGGCTTTCGTTTTGCTTTATCCAGCAACATCCCATAGTTTCAAGACATGATATTTCATCAATGATTCGTGGGGTTTGATCTTGCTCCCGAAAAATGGGCGTGCGGGGCTTATCAACGTTCATCAAGGAACGGCGCGACAAGTTTTTGGTCAGGCACAAGCTGTGTAATGAGGTGGTTATACTTGATGGGGACAATGTGATTCACTATATCAATGCTAATTCAAAGGGTCTGAACTTTGCTTTTGGTGGGGACTACCAAAAGTATGCATGGAAGGTAGAGGCTTTCTTCAACAACCTGCAAAGGTGAGCCAGTGTGAGTCAAAGTCACTGAAGTTGTGCACTGTTATCCTAGTATAGGTACAATGCAATCACTTCAGCAAAAGCTGGTATACAACCTGAATAGGCAGTTCTTATTGATAATTAATGTCCAAACCTTTTGGTTAAGGAATATAATAATTTTGATGATAATTGAAAAGACCTGAGTCCCGATCTACATTTTTTAGATTCAGCGGGAAGGGCTGTGCTGTTAAGTTACTGCTTTTATGTCGAGTGAACTTTTGATTGCATGCTGTACATCTTTTAGTTTTAATTGTCCATGTTTCAGATGTGGTATAACCCCTATAGTACTTCTTGATGGCGGATCAGACCCAAGCAATCGGAAACTCAAGACAGCTTTCAGCAGGTTGACAAGCAAGCTGGAGGTCACCAGGAAACTGGCACCAACATCACAACACAGGCACACATGCCTCCCTCTGCTCACCAAGGCAGCCTTTGTGGAAGTAAGCAATTAGCCAAAGTTGTTTTATGTTACACTTAACGAGACTTGCATGTTATCTTGCATGTTATCATGCACACATCAAACTAGCATGGCTTGTCATAGTGCACCTGTTTTTACATCTCATTTCATACAATGTCTCATTGTGTCTTGCCCAATCATCCACCACAGGTGCTGAATCGCCTCGGTCTCCCGTACGCCGTCTGCCCGTTCGAGGCCGACGAGCCGGTTGCCGCGCTGGCCCGGCACCTCAGCTGCAGTGTGGTCAGCGACGACACGGACTTTTTCGCGTTCGGTGTGCGCTGCGTGCCGCTGGGGTCCCTGTCGGCCGAACCGGAGTGCGGACTGGACGGACAGCCGTACATGGACTGCACGCTCTTCAGACATGACCGGTAATCGGGACTTATTACTTATAGCACTGCTGCTTGACACTATTCAGGTTGGAAATTGTAATATCTCAAGCCGTGCTATTTCATGTTTTAGTTGTTTTATGCCAGAATTCCCAAAATGTTCCATGATTTGGATCGAAATAATCGTGATTCACCGGTAAATCGCAGAAATGAAGACATCGTAATATCGATTCACAGCTAGATTCTAAAAGGCATCTTTAATTTTTTATCTTTCACGCATATACCACGTTCTCCTGATCAGCCCATAACGTCTCTCCCCTCCCTCTTTCCCACCAGTTTTATGGAGGAGTACGGTCTGCGACCTCAGCTGATGCCGCTGCTGGCCTGTCTGCTCGGTAACGACTACATCAGTCCCGGATCGCTGCGGGCCTTCTTCCGGCACGTGCCGCGGCCTTACGGCCAGCGCCGCGGCCGGCCCTCGGCTCTGCGGATCAGCGGCGCGCTGGCCTGGCTCCGGCGGCACACCGATCCGGAGGAGGCACTACAGGAGGTCAGAGGGCGATGGGGTTAGGGGGAAGGATCGGGTACAGCCCTCTGCACACTGTGTGGTAGGTTTTTTTGCCAAAACCGAGAATAACTCAAAGGCTATGGTCGGAAATCATTGCACATAGATGCGCCATGGTCCACTCCTTCGATTGGGTCTATCACTGAACGAAGTATACGCGAAGTGTGGTAACAAAAATAAAAAGTTTGTTTTGAGGGCCAATCAAATATAAACTTTTGTGTATTGTTGCCAAACTGGATGGAAAATGTATACCATGATGAGCCAAATCTAAGGTGTGGAGCCTCGCGCGTCTTGCTATTACGATTTCAGAATGACTGGTAGCATAGTATTCGAATTATTCTCGGTTTTGTCGAAAAAAAAAAGAATACCTACTACGCAGTGTGCAGGGGGCTGTGCATGTCAAGGCGTAGGGTGCCGGGTGGGATCGGTGGTATGTGTCTATTAAGGGGTTTGTCCAAGGATTACAACTTGCGAGTCTTTGGACAGTTCTCGTGGATCTGAAATGGGAATTATGTCAAACTTATTTGGCAGACCCGGGAAGTCACTCCATCTTTGCAGTGGTAAGGGCCAGCCGATCAGTGAGAACTGAGACCCGTCTGATACATTCTTCTACTCACCGTTCAATGTGTATCCCGCTGATGTGTTAAACTAACGTCGCGCTCTGCCAGGTGCTTAGTCTGATCCGTAAGGAGGAGCGTGCCATTGTGGGCCAGCTGGTGCGGAGACTGATGGACAACTACAGCCAGTGTGGCTGGTCGGAGGACCTGATCGGGCAGCTCCGACTGCCGCCGGGACTGGTCGGGACGACGGCGGAACAAGACAGTGAGGTGAGGAGGCCGGATGGAGGGGTGTAATGTGGGGGGGGGGGGGGAGATATTTGAGAGGTTATTGGATGGCTGTTTTTATTTGTTGAAATTTTCGTTTAAGAGAATTAATTTGCAAATACTCCTGTAGCACGCCAACAACGTTTTTCAGATAGGGAGAGGGAATTAATTCGACTTTACCCCTAGCTACGAACTATTTGTTGTCCATGTTCATAATAGTCGAATCGAAGCAGAATCAGACGTCAGTACCAACCAGTCCGTATTATCTTTTCGTAAACTGTATTATCTGCATAATTAACGACGGCCAGTTACAGCCGGAGTCTCCCCGATCTTGCCTGGTCTGACGATACACTCCCTGATATCCCTATCGCCTGCGTGGTGCTAAATTCACCGCCCCTGCCCGCAGCCAAACTCGCACCCGACCTCCCTGAGCCAGCGGAGACCTCATTTCCCCTCTGGGATTGGATGGCCGGCCACTTTTACGATTCATTTGTTAGTGATACGGTGACACCTCATTACGGGCACGCGCCCTGGTATGCTGCCAACACGCTCTAAAACTGAACCGGCCATTGGCGGGGTGGCTCTTCCGTCGGCCGAGGGCGTCGAGGAATTCCTCGGGGCTCGCTCGCTCTCTGAACCGAGGCGGAACGGCATGTAGCCTGAGCTGTCTTGAGTCCTGTATTTCTCTTTATTTCTGAAGCTTACTATACGTGTTGCGGCCAGCTTACGGTCTTGACGCGTCGTCAGTGATATCGTAAGCTATCATCCGGTCGTTGTGCGAGGTTAGTGGTTAGATGTAACAGCGTGCATTCCTTTACAGGTGCTGCCATCTACGGAGGAGTCTGAAAGCCAGCCTGTCGACCGTCTCGCGAATTTATCGCTGAACGGAACAGCAGAATCTCTAAAGCGTACCCGTGATGAGCCGGATGCCGCCTCTGATGATGACCTATCCGATGACGGGTCTGAAGACATGGAGGACGTGTCCGATGACGCCTCTGAAGACTACGCTGACGCTGATGTGTCTGGCGATGACGTCTCCGGTTGTGATGACGAGTCGTCAGCGGTGTTGGACGGTCGTCTCCTGCTGGACGGAGCTCCGCCGCCCGGCTGGCTCTCAGACGCTCTGCGCCGCGGCCAGTGTACCAATGACGTCATCAACCTGATGTCGGGACAGCCGCTGCTGGAGGAGCCCCAGGTAAGCTATTTGTATTTGTATTGTATTTACATTTAAGAGCGATCCACATACAAAGTGCGTGGCGATTACTGCTCAGAATCCGTATCCGCGGTTGCTAATCTAATCATTCAAAACAGTTGCACATTCACTCACGTCAAAACTAGGACAAAACACTCTCAGGACAGCCTCATCGCTTTTACCCACCCCTATCCTATTGGTCAGCGACGATGTGCTGATTCATCGTCCACGATTGCGGCTTTAACAGCGCGGGCGAAGCGGGCGGGAGGCAGCTGCGACAGGTGAGGTGGCAGGCTGTTCAGCAGAGCTGCAGCTCGATAGCCAAACCGCCGCTTGCCCGTTTCCAGCCGTGGACGGGGAAGATGGAAGAAGTGATCTTGTCTGGATGGTCTCTCGCGGATAGCGCTATTAGCGACGAACAGGGCTGCTAGTTGCTCAGGTTCACGGCGCTGTATGACCTTGTGTGCGATGACAAGGGTGTGGAAATCGGACATACCGCGCGGGGACAACCACCCGAGTTTTGTTCGCAGGTCGGAGACATGGTCAAATTTACGGCGGCCGAAAATAACTCTAGCGGCGAAGTTAAGAATTTTTTGGAGTCGATCGAAATTTTTTTGGGACCCATTACCATAAACTGAAAGGCAGTACTGGATACGCGATACAACGAGTGCCGTCACGAGCGTTCGAATGATGCCATCTGGGAGACAGTGGCGCGCATGGGAAAGACCAATCAACAGTCCCGTACACCGGCGGCAGAGTTCAGAGACGTGTGCGTCCCATGACATAGTGCTGTCAAAAGTGACGCCAAGGTTCCCGACTTGTGCGCACGGTTGCAACGCTGCGTTGCGGAATGGTACTCTAAAGTCTGGTAATTTACGAAGATTTTGACGAGTGCCAAATACAATAAGCTGTGTTTTACTTGCGTTCACTTTGAGGGCGTTAGCGCAAAACCAGTCGTTGAGAGACGCGAGCGAGTCCTCCATGCGCGAGGTGAGAACTTCGAGGTCCCGAGCTGGACCGCTAACCAATACTTGAGTGTCATCGGCATACTGAAACACTTTTGCGTCGCCCGCGTATAGCGATAAGTTGTTAGAGAAAATGGTGAAAAGAAGCGGCCCTAACGCAGAGCCCTGGAAGACACCCATGGCATTAGAAAGAGGCCTAGACAGCACTCTACGTCCGGATACATCTTTCAAAGACACGCTCTGAGTGTGTCCATGTAGATAGGCGGCGAACCAGGAAATTTCAATGCCGTGTAACATCAGTTTTTGCATCAGAAGATCGTGGTCAATCACGTCGAAACATTTACTGAGATCGAGAAGGCATAGCATTGACAGATCCCCCCTATCAGTGGCGGCCAGGATGTGTTCAGTGACAGACAGCAACGCGGTTTCCGTGGAGTGCCGGGGGCGGAAGCCGTGCTGGGAGGATGCCAGAAGGTGATTATGGGAGAGGTAGGCGTAGAGCTGCTGATGGACAATGCGTTCAACTACTTTCATGATTACAGGAACTAGGGAAATGGGTCGGAAGTTTGCGGGGTCTGAAGGGTTACCAGACTTGAACAGAGGGTGAACTATGGAATGTTTCCATGAATCGGGGATGTCAGATTGGATTAAGCAGGTATTGATAATATGCAGGATGACACCACCAATAGCGGGGAATCCGAATTTCAGCATGCGGACACACACGTTATCGGAGCCGCAGGCACTCGAGTTACGCATGCTGAAAATAATCCGCTCGAGCTCCCCCAGTGTTATCTCACGAAGTTGAAAACTGCATGCGCCGACACGGGTGAGACGCACATCCAAATCGGTGGGAGTGTTTTGGGCTCGGATCTCGTCAGCGACACGAGGACCGACAGATACAAAAAATGAATTTAAATCATCGGCAGATAGATCGGGCTGGACGTCTGGGCCGTCCTTCTTCGCGGCTACCACTGACCTGATGCACTGCCAAACTTTGTTGGGGCCCCGCTCCCCAATTTCCCTCCGTATCTCTATTCGCCTGTCTCGACGCACTGCCGCCCGGACTGAGCGGTTTAGGTCTCTGTATTCGCTCGAGTTGCGGCCTAGATGGCGAAGCGCAGCGCGACGTTGAGACATGAGGTTACGGGTGGCGGCGGAGACGGGAGGAGCGGTCGGGTTACGGATAGACACACGCTTGATTGGGGCATGGGCATCAAAAACAGGTACGAAGAACGACAAGAAAGCATGCCACTTGTCACTGACAGTTTCGGCAGAGAAGACATAATCCCAGTCGACATCGAGTAAGTCGTGATACAGTGCAGGGTGATCTAGGCGCTTAAAAGAGCGAGATGAGATAACGGCGGGCTTTTGACGCACTTTCGGCACATTGACAATCACGTCGATGATTTTATGGGGACTGAAGTGACAATAATTAACGCTGGTGTCACACACAAGTTCGCGTTTGTTAACAATACATACATCCAATAGAGAGCCGGAGGTAAAAGTTGGATTTGTTACTAGTTGATCTA
>NW_024881687.1:647500-835808 GCF_019059575.1 Amphibalanus amphitrite
GTACTGCTCCACAGCCGAGGCGTTTGCCAACAGTACGGGTATTGGCATCGGCGAGGACCTGGCCTCCATCAGAAGTCGACAAAGTGAGTACGGAGCGCGACCAGCGCACACCGGGGAAGGGACTTCCGGGATAGGCGCACTGCGTGGGTGGTCTCAGTTATTTCTGTAAACGTTTTGACAGGTACGGATGGTGAACTACGCAGTGCGAAGCGCAGATATATCCTGCTTCCGTTGTAGGTACTTTGTTTGACGTGGTGGGTGTCAGGCTGGCATTCAGTTTTGTTGATGGAGCCCGCCTGACGGATATCTGATGTAACCATGTCGTGTAACAATCTCCTCTCATGCTAACGTTCAGTGAGCGGACCAGTCCAGGGCGTTCATAGTTCATATCTTGGTTGGTGCTACTGCTGACAGCTGGAGGGTGAACGCCACTCCGCATATGTTGTTAACGCGATGTTCCCCTGCATGATTATGAGTGCCGTTGGCGTTGTCTGTCGCTTGTGGCGTGCTACGTCACCTTTGTTTCTTCAGAGCTTTCAAAACGCCCAAATATAATTTTAGTAGATACCTGAGACCTCTACATGCCAGAATACTCCTTACTACACATCCATAACATATTCTGTGCTACGATTAAAATTTGACGCAAGTTTCCGCATACTGCTGGTAATTTTACGAAAAGCTTGGTTCGCTGAAACACCATAAAAAGGTTACGTCGGACCGAGTTCGTGTTCACCGAATGTGTGTGCCTATATAGCTACGCACTGCCCTGACGCTCCTATTTCGCACTTTCTCCGCAGAGATTCAGATGCTGGTGCTGGCGGGTCGGATGGGTGAGGCCATCGAGTTGACACAGCGCCTGTACCCGGGACTGTTGGAGAAGCAGCAGAGCCTGCTGTTCATGCTGCGCGTCCGGCAGTTCATCGAAATGGTCAACGGCACCGATTCGGAGGTGAGTGGCGGCGTCCGCTGGATGGGTTGTTAGTGGGTGGTTAGGATGGAGGTGGCTAGAAGCCTGAAGGCAAGGAAATGGATAAAGCCGGTTAGGGAGGCAGGAGTGGGTACTGGGTAGCATGAAGGGACCTTAGAGAGACCCGTGTTTTATCGCTGCTAGGCCGACTGCGGTTAAGTTAGAGCCATTGTTAGGAATTGGAAAATACAGAAGCTATGGCATTGTTGGCAGATGCAAACACTTCGGACGTACTCCTCGTCTACGACGGAGCAGCCGAGTTTAGTCTGTGTCCCCAATGTCGCTTTTTTGATAATGCAACGGCGATTATCCGTCTGTTTCATCTTAGCACCATCTCATTCCTCAATGCTGGCAGGTTTCCGAGCAGCGAGCCATCCAGACGTCGGTAATCCAGTCGACACGGACACTCACCGAGGCAGAGATGAACGCCAACAACTCGGCCGGCAGCGGCGGGGATGATGGCAGCAGCAGTCACAGCAACGGCTTCTCCAACGGTCACTCGCAGACCGAGCACGACGAGGAAATGGGTGAGGAGAGGAAGAGGGAGGCTGGCGGGCGGTGAAGGACGGTAGAGTTAGGTGAAGGACAGTGTGACAGTTGACCTGACGAACGGTGACGGCAACGGTAAGTGGTAGGTGAGAAAAGGGGGTTAATTCCGCCGTGAGAGGCAGGACTGTTAGTTGGGCTCACAAGCCTGTCAGATCCAGGCTTCAATTTATAACTGAAGTCAGGTAGGAAAGCTGGCAGTGAATGATCTACGGGTTCTCCACAATGCAGAAGCTAACTGCAGTTGGGCCAGCTTTTGGGTGCGTTGTGAAGGATTACGTGAGATTGTGGGCAGCGGAATAGCGCTGCAGTGACGCATCTGTGTACGTCCTGTCTGGGCCAGTATTGTCTGCTGACTTACGGTCAAGTCAGCCGCCATCTGTGCGAGGCTGATAGGCTTCGACGGTAAATTTGTTGTATTACCAACACCAGCTGTTTTATTGCGTCTAACACTTCCCGCCGCCCCGAGCGCGACCCGTTGATCGGCGTGATAAAATCACCAAACACGTGTTTATCGTAAGCTCGCCTCGTAACTGTGTCAGGGCAAGTATACAAACATTCGCCATTGGGTCAGCTGCGGTCTTCGCCCTCGCCTCGCTTACCTATCAGCGGACTTGCCTGGATTCGCATGAGTGGCGTAGATAGGCTAACTGGAGGCGTTTGAAAACATTGTAGCGAACAAGTATCCAGTAGAAAGACCCTGATTCCGATTTTTTTACAATGGACTTCGTACATCGACAGTATGGCGTTCGTGTTTCGTCGCTTGTTACCATGTTACTTGTCAATTTTGACATGTAGCTGGCACTATTTATTAGCCTCGATGTTTATCGCGTCGTTTCCGTTCACCGTCTCCCCGCCGTTCCCTCAGACGTCGACCGGCCATCGGAGACCGAATCCCCGGCGGCAGTCAAGAAGCGCGTGCTATGTGGCGGCAGCACCTCCGCCCTGGAGAAGGTGCTCAAATTCGGCCGCGAGCTGCAGCTGTTCTACATGCGACTGCGGGCCGAACAGGGGGAGAACGACTATAATAAGAACCTGCTGCAGGTGCGTGGTGGGTCGGTGGGATGGAGAAGAGGGAGTTGTGGAGGGCAGATGTGATAGCGGGAATTGATGGCGAGGGGTAAAGTTTGGTTTGGTAAGGTTTGGGGCTATGGATGTCGCCATTGGAGTTTCTCACTGGTCAGTGGTCTCGATCAGGTAATGCATGGATCTGACCACCCAGTAAAGACCAAGCCTTTCGTTCTGACTGCTACCCCAGATAAAAAGTGGACTTATGGCTGTAATATCCCCGGCGTAACCAGGCCCTTAGACCCAGACTGACTGTTTTACCATACCCAGCCCAGTCCTTAGACCGACCGTCCAATCCCGGCGTACCCAGCCTCCCGTGCTGTCATATCATGGCACCTAGTTAGCATCCCGACTACCTAGGGGGTCCAACCTACTCTCCCCTTGACTGACCGTCCCTTCCGGCGCCCACCTACAGGACGCGTTCAGTCTGCTGGCGTACGCCGACCCGTGGTGCAGTCCGGTCAAATGGCAGCTGGATCCGGTACAGCGCGAAACCGCCTGCTCACTGCTCAACTCGGCAATCCTCAGTAAGACGCGGACTGAACACGTGCTGGCGCAGGGAGAGGAATAAAAGCTGGACCCGGGCCTATTTAAGCCAATTAGTGACTGGTATTCACTTGTTGTTTGATATCACTGATATCACTGATATCACACTGATATCATCAGACTTTCTATTTTTTATTATTAATAGTTTTCTTTTTGCAATTAATTTTCATCCATTGGGGATGGTATTCAATATAATTTCGGGTGATCGACAGCTCTCGTTCAGTCTGCTGCCTTTCTTACAGAAGCGACTTGCAAAGTAATTGATTTTTTTTAGAGCTTAACGCATGTGTGGATTGTATTGATGGGTTTGTGTCTACATCTCACGTAATAGCCCCCTTAACTCCACGACCCCCCACCCTCATCAGCTCGACTTACCGTGACCAACCCGTCGTTCCCCTGTTCCTTCAGTTCTGATTGTGGACCGTCCTTGTTCCAAATGGACTGTCCGCCCCTCCGCCTACCGAATTCTGACCGTGCCTAATCTCTCCATCAGACTCTGACAACCTGCCGCGCCGGCCGCCGCTCGAGGTGGCGCTCTCTCACAGCAAGGAGCTGGTGGCACTGATGGCCCGCTCCGGGCTCGGCGCCTGTGCCTTCGCCGACATCGACGCGCTCTTCCAGCCATAATACGACCTCCAACGCCGACGCGGCGCCTGGCGGATCACTAGGACGGAAGTGCCGCCGTCCGCCGTCCGCCGATTGTGATGATTGTATTATTGTAGACTAGAATCGGCGACGGCGGAGTCGGCGAGGATGAGAGGTGATTGGGAAGAGAGTGGAGTGGTTCGTGATGGGCGGGTGAGCGGGTAGGGAGGAGGGTCGGGTCAGTGCGCAGTGGTGATTGAATAGTGCCGGTGGGCGACCCGCTGAGGGCGTCCGCTTACGAGACTGAGTCGGAGTGGAGACTTTAGTTGGACCGAGGAGTGGAGACTATCGGGCCGAGCCGGACAGAGTGAGCACTATCGGACCGGGCCGGACAGGAGTGAGCACTATCGGACCGAGTCGGGACAGGAGTGGACACTATCGGACCGAGGCGGACAGGAGTGGACACTATCGGACCGAGCCGGGACAGGAGTGGACACTATCGGACCGAGCCGGGACAGGAGTGGACACTATCGGACCGAGCCGGACAGGAGTGGACGCGGAGCCCGCCTTTCACGAGCGGTACCAACCGTCAGCGGCCGACGGGTGTGCCGATGGGAGGCGTCATGACGAGAACGGATACTGGCGACCGCACGGGCGTTTTGCCGCCGACTATAGCCGACAATATGAACTCTACCGGTGCCGCAGAGCCGGCCATGTCCATTGTTTACGTGAGTTTTAGCGTGCTGCGCCGCCGGCGGTCTGCGGAGAGGGCCGGGCGGGCGGACAGCGCCGACTGTGTATACCATACCTGCCTCTGAATGTGTGCGTGCGTGTGCCGAGCGCCCGGCCTAACCGGGCCGCTGTCCGCGTGCTAACGCCCCCCGTTCGCTGAATACGCGGCGACCGTCTACCTACACAGAAGGCTTGCTCGTACGATATGTGGACGTAGCTGTAAATCATGAATAAATTTTTCACTGGAGAATACGTGTGTGCCTGGGAAGCCACTCTTCGCCTCACCTTTCACACGACTGCAAGATCAATTGGGCAGTAAGAGCCGATGTATTCAACAGTCATGACTCGATTCTAGCATCACAGATGGACATCTCGATGAAACTTGTACCTGACTGACGCATAACAATCACTCGAGACTTCAAGAAAAGATCGACGCACTATGCGCTATCACACTAACAACCGTCATCAAACGCTCAATCCCTGCCAATGAAAGTCGAGACACAATGCCACAAATCGAGTCGAGATGGGAGACGGAGATCTGTCCGTTCCAGGCAGTGACAAAACTCCTGCCGAAGGCCCTGCTCGAAGAGGCATTTTTAACCATTCGTACTGGCATGCGAAGAAAACCTCAGAATCGCACAGACATATAGACAGCATCCTGATGGGATGGGCAAACTCTCAGCTTGCATACCGCCCACTTAGAAAGCCCTCGTCTCACTCGTAGCCTATGAGCTCAAAACGGTCAACCACGCAGAGCATTTGGAATTCCCGGTACTATACTCTGGGCTAGCCTCTCTGCGGTCGCTGAGATACGCCGTTCTTCCTACTTCTGAAGACAAGCCTTCACATCCTGCGCACCACTCTCCAACCGGCAAGATTTCGACCTGTGACAGTGAATAGCCTCCAATTTTATCATTAGCCGCTCGGCCCACGACGGTCCAGCCGGACCAGCAAGTCATCACACATCCCTTCTGGCCGGCATTGTTATGAGTCAACCAGATAGCTGACTTCTGTGTTCACCTGTCCGACCCAGCACTCAGCTAGGCTCCTCAGGATGGGTAGTATCCTGCCTCACTAATGAAGGCGGAGTTTCGGTCACTTAGGTATTGTCTTGACAGAGTCTGAATCTCAGTGGGGTGAAACTGGCTCATTTCTTTAGTATTCACACTGTCAATCAGTCCTCCGGCCGCCTTCATGTCACTGCACCGAACCAGTCTGACCGACCCCGCGGCTGTCCGCCGATGCTGCTGTGATATCAGCTTCCGACTTCAGGCAGCCCTTCGCAGGACATTATTCAGCCTCAGTCACCACAGTCAAAAGCTCTGGCTATTCTGCTTTCGATGATTTGGACGTCGCCGTCGCTGTCGCGGACTCCGCACCAGTAGATGGCGCTACAACCGCCTCCGAGGCAGCAGCAGCAGTCTCAGCCACCTTCTCCTCTGGCTTGTCCGCCACTGCCGTCACCGCCGCAGGCTCCACAGCAGTAGGTGGCGCTATTTCCGTCACCGGGGCAGCAGTTTTAGCTTCATGGGTCGCCTCTTTTGCTGGTCCCTTCACTCCAGTCGTTGCCGTTGCCACAGCTGCTGTATCATTAGCAGCATCAGTCGCAGCAGAATCAGTTGTCGTCTCCGCGATAGGAGCAGCGGCCGCTGAGGGCTGGGCAGAGCTTCCGACACCGTTTGTTGACGGAGCTGCCGGGGCGTCTGACGGAACTGCTGGGGCGTCTAACGGAGCTGCTGGGGCGTCTGACGGAGCTGCCGGGGTGTCTGACGGCGCCGTAATGTCCTGATCGGAGCTAGGGTGACTGCCACCCGGCTGGAACGGAGACAGGCGAATGGAGTAAGAAACGGCACTGTGCTCATTGCGGTATCGCGGCCAAAGTTTCGTATAGTTATTTGCATGACGCCATATTCAACGGTATTCAACGATGTGAAGTAGCACATCAATCACGTCATTATTTTACATCACACCTAAAAAAGCACTATAAGTTACAAGATAATGCACCTGGCCCCTGGGTCACAGATCAAAGCTTGAATAAAACTGTATCGCCATATATTCAATTGTCGGCTGTCCTGAAGCCGTTATATACACACAGATAATGGTACAGTCAACAGTGTGCCAGGCTATTACATGCAGGAACAGCGCGTAAAAAGAAAACGCTCCGCTGTCTACCATCCGCTGTCGCTATTTTGAGCGGCAAGGTAAAATTGTTTTCCCATCCGTTGTGCCTATTATTAGTAAAGTAATCTTGGTCCCTATATTGAGCGGCACGGTAATAACATGTATATAGCCTAGTGTGCCACATTACCTTGATAAAGAGCTGCAGCTGGCGGCTGAAGCCGGCCGCGGAGTGTCGCGGTCGGCCCACCGTCTGACACGGCAGGAAGCCCAGCTGCTCGAGCAGCTCGGGAAACTGGTCGGGCCGCAGCTGCAGCTGCCCGAACGTCTCAGAGATCTTGGGCTGCAGAGAGAAGGGAGGGGTCACGGCACAGCTCAAGACAGGCACAGGCATAACGTATATCAGAGTGGAACAACACGCAACTCCAAGTACGAAACGAATCAACAGCGCTGGGATCGCTGCTCAAAAGGACGTGCTCTGCTCAACGTGCTCAAAATAATATTATGAATAATGAAAACAAGTGGCCTATTAACTATACGTGATTCAAACAATTTATCACACAAATTCGCAGGATCAAATAACATCTCGAGTTAGCGGCGCCCTTCTGTTGCCCACACCACCCACGCTTAGTGCATTCCCCCTCCGAAACTGACCGTGAGTTTCTTGTACTTCAGGTAGCTGCTCCACGGTTGCGGCTCGAGCAGTAGCCTCCCTCCGGGCCGCAGACACAGGTAGACTCTGCGCAGGAAGCGGCGGATACCGTCGTCCCCGAAGTTGAGATGGATCCATTTAGTGATGCTCAAGCAAAGCACGGTGTCAAACTCTGGCTTTACCGTCTCCAGAAGGGCGTCCGATTCCAGCACAAAGTTGGCCTGACAACGAGAGGAGTCAATTTGGAGGGAGGATGGCAGAAAATGGTTCGCTTACAGATATTCATTTCCGCGTGTGCTATAGCGACTCATTTTTGACAGCTGGAATAGTCATAAGTCTTTTTAAAAGCCATATAGAAAATACATTCTTGATTGAATTATTGTCGGTCTTCATGTCAAATCATGGCGGTGAAAGAAGAGCAGAAGACCATCCATCGGAAGATCAATATCAGAAAGACATTGTGTTGTTATCGACTTACGTGAACGAAGGAGACGTTTCTGGGGAAGTTTGTAGGTTTGGCGGGGGCACTCTTGGCTGCATCCTGGGCGTCACCCGGGTCTGCTTTTCCCGTCTTCCGCTGCTCCTGATAGTGCTTGATGTTCTTCCGAGCGATCTAAGATGAAAAAAGGGGATGAATTAAGATCAGTGAAGGTTCATGCAGACATACAAAAATGAGGTGGCTTACCGAGGATCGGTAAGTGCATACAGGTTAAAGGTGTATATTAACACCGAATCGAATCAATAATGGAATATTTTAGCCATAATTTTGCTCAGTATCCTTACATCTTTGATCACGCCTTCATCATGAATTTTTTTGAAGGAACGACATAACAGATACCTCCTGCTAAGTACAAGTAGCATACAAATAAACTAAAACACTTCACGGCAACTCCAGCATGCCCCTCACTCATCCCCCTCTACGCACAACCCTCGTACCTTGATCAGGCTGCTATCGATGTCGAGCCCGACACACCGTCGCGGCGCGTAGTCACGTGCCACCGTCAGGGTCACGTGACCGATGTTACAGCCCACGTCCAGCACATCCAGTCCTGTGAACCACTCGGATTTCAGACAGGCCAGCCGGCCGTCCGGCCGGCCGCCGTTCCGGTAACCGTAGTAGCGGTTATAGTTTCCGTATTGGAACTGGGCCTTGCGCGGGTCAAACTCTGGGTCGGAGTCAGCATCAGCGTCGGCAGAGGCCGTGGCAGCGGCAGCAGCTACGTTTGCGTCAGCAGCGGCTGTAGCAACAGCGTCTTTGCCGGCAGAGGCAGCGGACGAGGGATCCTCGGACGGTTTTTGGTCGGTTTCTGTGTTCAATAGGTCGGCTGGACTGGTTTCGTTGGTGCCCGGATTGGCAGCTGACGGAGATGAGAACTTATCGCCGCTTTTTGTATCGGGTGGCGTGGTCTCCGTTTGAGCGGTCTCTTTCTTGAAAGGAGATTTAGTGGTCGTCAGGGAATCGGCACACGCTACATTGGCCGCGGTATCGTTAGTATCATCGGTTGATTTGGTGTGTTCATCTGACTTGATACCAGCAGTTCCGACGGTGTCGTTTTCCGACGGAGCAGCAGTTGCAGGTTCTGTGGCTTCAACAACTTTCGCAGCATTCTCAGGGTCCACAGAACCGGCATCAGCTTTAGCAGCTCCCACAGGGGCAGTAACGTTCCCATTGACAGGTTTGTCTGCTTCAACATCTGCTTGTGTCCGAGAAAGGTGCGTTTTTCGGTCCGAGACCTTCTTTGTATCCGTTTCAGCGAGTTCCGACGGCGCTCCTTTCAGCTTGGAGCTACCAGACTCCAATGCAGATGCAGATGAGGCACTTTTCGCGGCTAGTTTGGAAGCGTGTGTCGGAATATTGTTGGAATCATCATCACTGTGAACAAACAAGTGAATCACTGTCACGTCGGTCTTTGTTCGGTTAAAACAGAGACGCATGACATAACACATACCCAACTCCAAAGATAATCACAAAATTGTTTCACGTTTCAAATTTATTTAATTTCCCCAAAACAATGTTGAAGTGGCTACCAGGATACCAATTTAGGTATTCGAAATTAAGTATATTATGAGCATAAAGAAATGGAAAATTTAAGTAAATATGATTACGGAGCGAGCGAAGCGAGCGGAGTCTTACGTAGAATAACGGAAATTTCTGAGTATGAGCGGCCGGTCGGCCGGCCGTGGTCACGATTCTGCGACGCTTATATCTCAGCAACCACTTGACGGATTTATATGCGGTAATTTTTGTAGGGTAGCTTCATTCCTTCTACCAAGTATTAGACGATTCCCGATGCATGTGGGTGACCCCTTATGCACGTGCCACGTGCAAAACGAAGAGGTGTCACTTTTGTAATAGTTGCAATATCTCGGTAACTACTGGGCC
Source organism: Amphibalanus amphitrite (assembly GCF_019059575.1). NCBI lineage: Eukaryota > Metazoa > Arthropoda > Thecostraca > Balanomorpha > Balanidae > Amphibalanus > Amphibalanus amphitrite. The sequence continues at coordinate 657,098 of NW_024881687.1, forward strand.
GATTGCGCTGAAAGTTGGCATGTAGGAAGGCACCCACTAGGCAATGCATATCCATGTGCCAGAGTTGGGGTGCTGCTGCACGTGCGCACGTGCAGAGGTCGTTTCCAGATCTCGAGAACGGCTCGACCGATTGCGCTCAAATTTGGTACACGGTTAGGGACCAGTTAGTAGGGTGCCGTGCACAAGTCAGTTGGGACCCATTTTGCACGTGCGCACGTGCAGGGTGCCGCTCCCAGATCTCGAGAACGGCTGGGCCGATTGTGCTCAAATTTGGCACATCGCTAGAGACCGGTTAGTAGGGTGCCGTGCACAAGTCAATTGGAGATACCCCCTCGCAATTTCGCACTTGCAAGGCCCACCCTCTCGCTCGCTCCGTTAGTCGCCCCAAAAGGCGTTATACTGGTTATGAAGATTGAAGAAAGATTGATGAACAGCAAAACGTTGACTGCCACGCCTGCATGTAAAAACAAGCACTTCTCAGCTCCTTCCACACGATGGTCCCCTTCGAGCCTCACCTCGGGTCGTCCATGCCTTCCAGTTCCGCCAGGTTGAGTGGGTCGTTGATGGTGCCTCCGAGCAGCAGTCGACCCGGCTGGGACACCCCCTGGCCGCGCCGACGACGCGGCCGTCGTCTCGTCACCACAGCGGCGTCCGTCGCGGTGATGGGGGCGTCAGCGACGGGGTCAGCGGTTGGGGCGGAGGCGGGGGCAGAGACGGGCTTTTTGGGGCCTGAGCCAGCGCTGGACTCGGGAGGAGCCGAAGCGGCAGCAGCGGTAGCAGATTCTCCTGTCCCGGTAGCCGGAGTGATGGAATTAGTGACGGGCTTCGCAATTGTACCAGCGGAAGTGACCGCGGTAGAGGCTCTGTCAATCGCGGCGGTGGTAGTTGCGGTGGTGGCTTTCGTTGTAGTCTTGCTAGCAGTGGAAGAACCGATGGAGGTGAGCAAAGAGGCAGCAGCTGCTGAGATAGCAGCCGCAGAAACAGTTTTCTCGCCGTCTGCCGACTTTCCTGATGAGTCCACGGCCTGTTTTGGAATTGAATCAGCAGCCGCTTTAAGCCCTGGTTCCGCGCTGCCCTCTTGCACTTTCGCAGCCTCCGCCTTCGCCTTCTCCCTTAGAGCTTGTCGGCGTTTCTGCCGAGACCAGCGCGCCTTCTCCGCTCGTTTCGCCTTTCTGGCGGCGGCCGGGTCGGTTACACCAGCGCCGGCCTCAGCCTGAGGCTGAGCGTCGACTTCGACAGAGGCCTCTGGTTGTGTAGGAGAAACGATGGGAGGGGAGGTATCCGTCATCACCTTGGCGACCTTAGCCGGAGAAGGACCACCGTCTTCCCCCGCGGCAGAGACGGCGTCTGGCTCTGAGGCGGCAGCATTTTCACGTCCTGTGCCCTTTTCTTTATTGCGCCGCCGTTTCTGGCGCCGCTTGGCACGAGCAGAGGGCGGTTTTTCCTCGCCCTCGGAGCGCCCGCTGCCGCTCTCGCTGTTTTTCCACCACCAGCGACGGTCAGTCGACTTTTCATCGTCATCGTCGCTATCATCACTGGCCAGATGTGAAAGAGGCGCATCGGATCTTGTCAGAGGTTTCTCACCAGTCCCGGCTGCCCTGCCAGCCTTTTGGCGTAGCGACTGTCGCATCTTTCTCCTGGCAGCTCGTGTCATAGCCGGGTTGACGTATGGGGCGGACTTCTCATGATCAACGGATGGATTCTGATCAGCGAGCTGTCCGGTTTGGTCCGCGGTTTGGGTCGCAGTTTCTGCATCCGTCGGTGTCGCGTTCAGGCCTGCGTTCGTAAGCAAATCGGCTCGGCGCTTTCGTTTTCTGTTCCTGCGTTTGGAGCTGGCGCTTACACCAACACCGGCGGTGGCATCTGCACTACCATCCCCACCGGAAGTGACGCCATGTCCAGGAGCATTGGTGACCCGGACGCTGCCACTGGGATCATCACCAGGTGTGGCCCATACACTACCACCAGCACCAGATGTGGCCCAAACGCTACCACTAGCACCAGAGTTCTCACCACCAGCAGCACCACCGGCACCAGCACCAGTTTCGGCACCAGACACCGTCTCAGACACCATTGACGCGGCGGTCTTCGGTTCCGCATTCTCCTGTGTCTCAGGCTCACACGTTACCGAATCGAGCACCGTCCAGCGCGGTCGTTTCCTGTTAGCTTTCTTTCTGTTTCTGGAGCCGGCACCACCCCGAGCGGCGCCGTCGGCCCCTGCACCGTTTTCATTGGTAGGAGTTGGGGATCTGTTTGCCCCCTTGTCTGCAGGTTGTGGTTCATGTTGCGCGCTGTTGGCCACAGACTCGGACTCGGCAGCTGAATCGTTTCGCGTCCGTCGTCTTTTCCTTGCCCTCCGCGCGGCTGAGACAGACAGCGGTGGTTGCTGAGACAAAGTGGCATGAGAACCGTCAGCTGGGTTTCCCTTGACGGTTGTCCTTGTCGACGTCGACTCTTGTGCTTGGGACGGAGCGGTCTGCACAACAGCAGCCCCTGTGTTGTTTGGCGAATGCTCAGTCTCCTTTGCTAATGTCTCATTCTGTTTAGGACCTGAGGTGGCGCCGTTCTGTTTGACCTCAGCGTCTGACTGCTGCTGGCCTGCCCGTTCACGCCATCTCTCACGTCGTTTTTCTGCCCTCTTCTCTCTTTGTTTGGCCCGCTTTAACAGAAGACGTGCTCGAGCTGCGCCTGACACACTAGAACTTTCTGCATTCTTCTCATCAGGCGCATTGGCCTCCTCTTCGACGTTAGACGACATGGACGCCACGGCTCTTGCGTCATGCTGTTGGTCCTCCCTACCGCGTGTCACCGGCGCAGTCACTGGCGCCGTCTTACTATGCTCTTCACCAGCCAGAGCGCCGCCAGACTGCGACTCAAGCTCGCGTTTCATCCTCTTGCGCTGCCTCTGTCTTGCTGAGCGGCTCAGTTTGGCACCCGATTCGGTTCCGCCGTTATCGTTAGTCTTCCCTCTGCCATTAGTGGCCTTTTCGTTGTTCACCTCAATACTAATGTCCATTTTTGCACCATTAGTGTTTGTGTTTTCACCGCTACCAGCCGTTTTCTCTGCACCACCCGAGTTATTCCCTTCCCGACCTTGTCCTGGATCAGATAGTGTGTCGGTCTTCTGTGCGCCAGAGGCAGGCACCCACAGTTTGAATGTCTCCCGTAGCTGTTTGGCGCGTCCGATCCCAGTTGCCGCAGTTTCTGCCTCCTCTCGGCGCCTCTTCCTCGCCCTCCGCTTTGCTCTTCCTGTCGAGGCTGGTGCCGACATAGACCCTGCGTCAAACCCCATACTTGGTGGGGGACGGGCCTCCTGTTGAGACGAGGTACCATCAGGCAGGGCTTTGTAGCCAGCCAGTGCTGAGAGTGAGGCCAGGATGCCACCGCAGCTACCAGCAGTAGAACCTTGAGACGCTGAGCGGCTTGGCCTCCGCTTCCGCAGCCGCCGTCTTCTGCCAGCAATGTTGTCCGAATCCCTGTGGCAGAACAGTATGGGTAATGTCATGCAAGTGTGGGAATTTTGAGGATGTGATCAGAGTTTTAACTAAGAGATTTCAGACACAAAAAGAACATGTTCGGTGGCGTAATTATAGTTCTGACTAAATTGATTTTAATAATTGACTCATATGAAAATGCAACACTGAAAGGCTCCATAGACACTCGTGTTTGAATAGATAGGTAAGCAATCACCCCTCTCGTCTCGTGAGTACCAGGCAATTCGATCTAATGTGAGAGATGTGTGTGCACAATACTTACTGAACTACCATTATTTGTGGAAAAACTGCCACTGGCACTTACATAGACACTAGCAAGGGATTCCAGGACAAATCTTCGTATGGCATTTCTTCGTCGCGCAATTCTTCGTCTGCATTTCTTCGTCCGCAAATCTTCGTCGGCGCATTTATTCGTGTCGCATTACTTCGTCTCGCATTTCTTCGTAGGTGCAAAAATTCGTAGCGCATTTCTTCGTATCCGCATTTCTTCGTCGGCGCATTTCTTCGTCAAGCATTTTTTCGTCCACGCATTTCTTCGTCTACGCAAATCTTCGTCCGCATTTCTTCGTCCACGCAAATCTTCGTCTGCGCAAATCTTCGTCCGCAAATCTTCGTCCCCGCAAATCTTCGTCCGCAAATCTTCGTCCGCATTTTTTCGTCCACGCATTTCTTCGTCTACGCAAATCTTCGTCCGCATTTCTTCGTCCACGCAAATCTTCGTCCCCGCAAATCTTCGTCCGCAAATCTTCGTCCGCAAATCTTCGTCCGCAAATCTTCGTCCGCAAATTTTCGTCCACGCATTTCTTTGTTCAACCAAATCTTCGTCCGCAAATCTTCGTCCGCAAACCTTTGTCTGCGCTATCTTCGTCTCCGCAAACATTCGTCCACAAATGTGGTTCAATAAAACCATGAAGAAATATCAGACAGTCAAGTGAATGACGAATTTAATGCAAGGAATGGATGATCGAAACTTTTGAAGACAGGTAGATGAGGTCAGTCAGGTTAAGCTATTGTATTTGGGAGCCGACAATCGTAACATTCCTCATTTGTGTCCCGGACCAGGCCGTAGTCATCCCCATTGGGCCCTGCGTGTACGGTTCTCAGCGGGCGGCAGGGACAAATGACGTCACCGAGGGTGCACTTCGATCCTGGCTCGTAGCGATATAAATTGATGTTTCTCTACATAAAAAGCCATTTAAAATCAAAGAACAGCAATGAATCTTTCATTTTTGGTCACTAACATTGGCTTTTGAATGTTTTTTGAGAAAATAAATGCCTTTAAGTGTTTGCAGTGAATTAGTGGGCAATGTCAAATCATTGCTGTGTTTTAGAGGACATTTTTACAGAATTGACGGCTCTGGCGCAGATGTTTCAAACAAAAAGTTTTGAAAAACAGTGGCGAATTCCAAGTATATTCCGTTGATATTATTTGTGAGTATAGGTGCATGATACACTGGGTGGGTTGTTTTATTGGAGATATGATAATTTACCTAATTATAGATATCTGATATTACTTACAGCAGCTAGGGAACATTTTTAATAAGTCTTTGGTGCACAACATTATTGCCTAGTTGACTGTTTATTGAGATTACAGGCTACAGTTTGAAGTAAGAACTTAAACACTTTTTTGATAATATTGCTAAGGAAGCCCTCAGCGTCCCACAAAGTAAATCTCGTCGATCTTTTCTCATTTTGTAATACTCTGCCTGCATGAGCCTGCTGAGGTTATTGTTTGTATGCCTAAATTATTGACAATGCGGAAGCCGACAATGCGCCTCAGTATGGTCGTGTGGTGAACTGGGAACATTAAAATGCTTACTAGCATACCTGCTCTTGCCTGAAACCGTTTTCTTTGATATTTAGGTGGCTAAAAGTCTGGACTCTTGCGGTAAAGTTGTTATCTCAGTAGGTGGAACTATGGTCATGAGTACCCAAATATAGGAACGTTCCCATTTTTGGGAACGGAGTTCCCAAATATGGGAACGGGCGTTCCCATTTATGGGAACGGAAGGTAATTTTTCGGCCGTTCGCCCACTAAAACTCATTAGTGCATCACGTCTCAAAAAAGTGCACGCTAATTTAAGTATCTACTAAGTCTCTATAAAATTATCTTTAATCTGACCGTTGCACAAGGAAATTGACCGTCGAATGATATTTTTAATGATTTTTTGAAATGACGGAATGGTGAAAACATGGGTTATACTACATTTAACTTGCAATTTTAAGGAAAATGAAGCGTTTTTTACATTTTGAGGTCAAGTATAATAATTTTCGCCTGGTTATGAAGTTTCATACTAGCGACACCAGATGCTGACATATGCAAGCGAACACGCGGACAGTCCGGGGGTAATATTGGTGACATTTGGTGTCGGGGCGCACGACCGCATGGAACGTCAGTGATTTTACCGAACTACTGTTGTAAACTCAGTTTCAGTGGTTTAAAATTATTCAGCTGTATTTTATCATCCCAGAAAGATATATTTTTTTTGGATGCTAGCTGTTTAGAGTTGTTTTATAAGGAGCGTCATGAGCGTGGTTTTTGTCTTCCGTGTTTCTAAGCGTGATCGTTTTGGGGGAATTTCTCTTATATAGGTCGCTCTGTGTGGCTTATTTATAGTTTTTATGCTGATTTCGATCATTCCTCGTGCCCATCCTACCAGGCCTTTTGCCACTTACACTCATCAAGAAAGGAAAAAACTAGATTTTCATTGGGACTAGGTGTTTTGAGGGTGTAACATATTCAGCGTTCCCATTTTTGGATACTTCCTTGTGCTCGTCAACTATCGGTGATAAACAGACAGATGCTTGACATGTCTCCACCCTCGGCGCGGACGGTGGATATAGGTATGGAAGACCTTGTTGAACATCGCTGAGCGTTGTGAATTACGTATCCTGCAGAGGGGGGCGTGCCCGCTGCGAGATCGACGGGAATAAAAGCGCAGAAGACCGGGCGAAACATGCGACGGTCTTGCCGGAAAGGTCATCTGATGATTGTTGCGTTAACAATAATTTGCGGCGTTGGACGTGATGCTTGTTAATGAAAAGAGCCCCTGAAAGGCGTCGGTGAAATCGTTCCCAATTTTGGGTACGCCGTTCCCATAATAAGGAACGCTTGCAGCGCCAGTGTACGAGAGCGTTCCCAAATTTGGGCTCGCGGCCCGGATGATGGACTGCTTTAGAAATAGAGGAACGATTTGAAACTACGATGGGCCTTACAATATCAAACTCTTTCCCAACAATATTGAGACAAATATCAGGCGGTTCACGATCGTTTTATATTTTTTGGACGTCATTTAACGGTTCTTTTTCTTGTTTTAAATAATGCCTACATGGCGTTCCCATATTTGGGTTTATCGTTCCCAAACATGGGAACGAAAATGCGTTCCCGAAAATGGGTACGCTTGACCATAGTTCCGCCTACTGATCTATTTGATGTGATGTTTTCCTTATGTTTGCCTTAATTTGTTCAGTCATGGGATTTTACAATACCTGTGATAAGTTCGCACTTCGCAAGGTTTTGATTGGTACGTAGGTACCTATGGGTGTAGCCTATGGGTGTATATTGATATGAATATGCTCTTTTTCAGTTCTTGGTCTGTCAGCATAAACTGTGAAGATGGAGTGAGGTTGAGCCAAGTCATAGCCAGATCATTATCAACTTGTACTTGTAGTCATGGTAATATGGTTGATCAAAGAAAATGATGAACTGAACTTTTTAAACTGTCCTTGATGCCTGGTAAGTAGTGTGGACCATTTCATTTTTATACCAAAGAAATAGATTTATTACTATTGCTAGTCTTATGCTAGACTTGTCTAGAGTATTCGCCAGACCTGTCTCAACATTTCATCTAGCTGCTTCTTCATATGTAATTAGATTTTGTATTACCCTTAGAAGGGCCAGTGCTGATTAAGTCTAAGGTCAGGCAATCATGATGATGATGAGAGAAGTAACTGGCTGGAAAACTGTGGCAAAGTATCATTGTTGTTTTTGTTAGGACTAACAAAAACAACAATGATTCTTATACCTCACCTCAAACAATTTGAAGAATCATTAAATTACCATGATTATGTCCGATTATATGTTATATGTATGCTATTTGTGTGTGTACTGTGTCCATGTGCGATGTGCAATGTGCATATCTATGAGAGAAATATACCTGTGGGCTGTGCGTTCTCCTATCATGTGCCAGTGAGTGGGAAGAGCATGGGTTTGTGCACTCGTTTGTGTATCTGTTCATGTGCTTAATGTTAATATCTATCCTCCCTGTGCTGGTGCAGGTGTGTGCACAAGTAGATGAGTGCCGTTCATCGCCGCCGTCTTTCTGGACCTTCGCTCATCGCCGTCGTCTATCGGGGCCTGCAATTCGGTCGTCGCCGTCTGCCGGGGCCAGCCAGCTCCAGATTGATTCCTGCCTATCGCCGCCGTTTGCGGGGACCTGCAATGTCGCTGCCGTCGTCAGCCAGAGAAGCTGGGCACAATCATCGAAGAGCAGTGTTCTCCGCCGTTCGAGTTCGAGAGCTGTGTAATGTATATCATTTGTTGTCGCCTGTCAGTCCCTAGTGGAGTTCTCATGTGCCGTCCGTCGACTGGCGAGTCCCATGATATGACATCTGAGGGTCACCCACCGGCCACCGTTTACCGGCGACTCTGAGGGCCGTCAGCCCCGAGTCCCTAGATATCCTCAGCTCGCACCATGCAGCAGTCTCTGTCGCATCTGGAGTGTAGTCTATTCTAATATGCTTGATGCATTGCGCTGCTTCTTGTGTAAATCTAGTGGGAAACTTGGAAATTGTTAACAACGGTATATGTGCGAAGTGGAAGCTGTGTTTCTTGCGTATTCATCGTCTTTCATTCGTCTGCGTATTCATTTCAACGGTGGTTAGTGCGAAGTGATATTGGTCGAAACTGTTTTGTTATTCGTAAGCAAGTCATTGATTATGACTTCAGGAATGGAATTGCGCGCCTCGCAATTTCAACGAAAAAGTGAGTTACGGTGTCAGCAAGAAGTAAAATTATTGTCGCTGTATGACAGCGGCGGGTTATATTGCTGCTCGCCCAGCGGTCCCTGAGGGCGTCGGCGGGCGCCGTCCGGCTGTGCACCCCCGAGGAGGCCCAATCAGTACATCTGACGGTCGCCCAACGGCGACTCTGAGGGCCCCACTGGCGTCTTGGAGTACCATGCCGGTCTCTAAGAACCGCTCAGGGTTCCGGAGGGCATCCCACGGGGCCCCGAAGGCACCACGCAAACTCTCACATAGTCACGCTTAGATCCGATAGGTCCCATACCGCCATCTGAGAGCCCCACGCCAGCGCTTTTCATAGCCTCACATCGGGTTCTGCAAGAGCCCCATCTCGGCGCCTCTTGGGACCCCACACCGGCGCCCCTTTTGGCCCCACAGCGGCACCTCTAAGGGCTCCACACCAGTGCTTCTGTGGGCCCCACACGGCACACTGGCACCTCTGATGGCCCACACCGGCCATTCTGAGGGCACTCACCAGCGCCTGAGAGTACCACGCTGGTTTTCAAGGGTTGTAAAGGCGACTGAAGGCACCACGACAGCTCTTAAATCTCGCTTAGCCTTAATAGGTCCATAATTGCCTCTGAAACTAAACGCCAGGGGTCTCATAAGCCACACACCGGCACCTGTAGGGCTTCTTTATATCAGCGACACGTAAGGCCCGCTCACCGGCACATCCGTCATCCGATGGCCGCCCACTGGTGACTGAGGGCCCCCGTCGGCATCCCAGAGTACCACGCCGGTCTTCAAGGTCTCCACAGGTCTACTGAAGGCACCACACAAGCTCTTCAATAGTCTTGTTGAGCTCCATTGGGTCCCATACCGGCCCGGGCCTGAGACTCCATTTCAGCGCACTTCATAGCTCTACACCGGCACCTGTAGGGGCTTCGAACCGACGACTCTGAGGGCCGCAATCTGTCGTACAAAGCCCTGCCTCTGTGAGTACCCTATACCAATCTATCATAGGACCAACACCGGCGCATCCGACGGTCACCCACCGGCGAATCTGCGGCCCCATACTGCCGTGCCGAGTCCCGTGATATCCGCGACTGCCACCCGTCGGTAGTCTCAGTCGCAGCTTGAATGTAGTCTGTTAACCTCACCTGACCTTACCTTACTTAACTCGATTCAATTTAACCATTTGTGCCCTTTTTTCATTCGATCATGCTCTTTTCGCGTTGCATTTCAATAGCCGCGCCCGCCGAGCGGTCCCGCGGCGGCGGCGGCCGGCGCCAGCCGGCTGTGCACCCTCGGTGACGTCATCCCGCCACCTGCGCAGAAAAGCTGCGCACTGGGATGATTCTACCTGGTATATACTGCCTTGTCCCGGACATTCTTTTTTTTCGCGGTCGTTGAATGACAATATAATCTCTTGTACCCTCGCCGGCATAGGCGGCGGAACGGGGAGGGCACCGGGGCACCGTTCCCCTCTTTAATTTTGGCCTTTTAACAGTAGCCCTATGGGCGTTGCATGGAAAGCATATTGGACCAAAAGTCGGCAGTGCCGTGCCCCCCCCCCCCTTAATTGAAGATGTTCCGCCGCTACTGCCCGCCGGACTTATTTGTTTTCTACGGTACACGCCGGCCGAGGGGGCGGGTACGACCCCCCCCCCCCCCATCGCCGTTTCGCCACTGGTGGAGCTAGCGCGTCGCGGAAAAAAACGAGCGTGTGCGCCGTTACGAGCCGCAGAGATTAATACCCGATTTTAAGGCCTTCTAGCGTCAGGGGTCGGCATACCGCCCGCGGGCCGGATCCGGCCAGGTGGGTGACGGTTGGATCCGGCCCGCGACCATCTGACGTCCGGCCCGCGGCTGGTATCAGCGACTTAGGGTGAATAGGTCAAAAACGCCCCCCTTAAGCGCGAAACCTTCTGACACTCAACCCAACACAGATTACTTAAACCTTTGGGCACCATCATGTAGCTCATTCTTTTTACTACGTTTTGAGACCAAGAAAAGACACCTGCGTGTGGTATTTAACCACCCAAAAAGGTTTTCGCATACCCTTGCAAAAGGGCGTTTTGCCCCATACCCTGGGTAATACGCCCACACCCATGTGCAAAGCGCCCCCACCACATCTATCAACAGAAAATGATGAACATGGCAGAACTTGACGTCGTTCTGACGTCATTTGTGGTCAACCTATCATAGCCTTTGGAATAAAATTTTGTTGCAATGTGTAAAATGGATGCCCGGAGGAGTCCTGAAAGTTTGGTGACGATATCTGCAGTCCTTTAGGATATATCAGCAAAAAAGGACAGGGAGAGGCCTTTTCGGCCCCGACCTACAGGGCGCTACCCTGCACTCTCACCACCGTGCAAAACGCCCCCTTTTCAGAAAACTGGGGGCGTCTCGCCCCATGCATCGAGTAGGCGTCTTGCCCCATCCACTCCATTTCCGGTCAACAAAATATTGACAAAAAACGCGCCACTAACGCCGCAGCATAATATATTCAACAAAATGACAATAAAACGCAGTTTTGAGTAATGTGCACAATAGCAAGGTTTGTGATATAAAGAGGGCATCAAAATATTAGGAATCTTCTGCAAAAACATCAAAAACAACATCCAAAACCAACATCAGCACCTACCCACGCTGCTCCTCAAGACTCAGAACCGGAAATAGAGACCTACGTAAACAAGCAGCTGGCTGTTCTGAAAGACAGGATAAAACACCAGTGCTGCCAGATGGTCAGGTAGAAAATCCTCCAGCGTCCGCGCTGAAATCCTCCAGATTCCTCCAGATTCTATAGTCGATCCACCGGTAACTTACCGAACATAAAAATCAGACCGTCATTAACACGGGGCATTAATACAGATGCATTCCAATTCTCTTAATCATATATCACACTAGCAATGCTCTTTCGCAGCCATCGAACTGTCGTTACAAAATGTCAGACTGAACCATGGGTGCGCATAGGCGCATATATTTACCATACCTACTTATAGCTCACAGACCCTCTGGCCACTCACAGGAATAAATAACATCGCTGCGGAAGGCTGCCAGCATCCGGTCAGAAACCTCGTAAGTCACACATGACTGACGGAAGTTGGCTAGGTATGATCGCACAGTCAATATCGCCTCAAGCATGTCAATGCCCATCGCATTTCGCTGTTTGCACTTAACTACATTCATAACAGAAAACAGACGCTCCACCGATGCATTTGAGACAGGCGTGCTCAAAATTGCCATCGCCAAATCAGACACGTGCTGGTATTTCTTTTCACCATTGGCCATGCATATTTCACTCATGTCTGCCCAAAACTGCTCGCGATCCTGGCCCGCGCCATCCTGGGTCAGCTCGTCGCGGTGCAGTGCGACCCACTCCCTCTCAACCTCATCTGGATCTCCCGATATCGTTGAAAATCTGGCAGCGATACCCGAGATGGAACGCCTCGGTCCAGCATCGGGTCCCACCGACAGTCGGGTCAAATCGGACAGCATTGCCACGTTGTCCGGAAGCCGTTTCTGAACCTGCTCTGCCAGGGCGACTAAAAACTCGCGGCACTTTTCACGAACAATCACACCTTGTGCATCTGAAACCTTCCCCTCCTCTATATGATACGTATGTCCGAGGAACACTGCTCGGGCTGGAATGAGGTTCGCACGTATATCAAGTCCTGGCAGCTGGTCAGCAGATGTACCTTTCAGTGTTGCCGGCATCACAATTTGTTGGAGCAAGTCCTGCACAAATGACTGCAAGTCTTTGTGAATTACACAAGGATCGGGGTTTACGCTCTGAAACACTCTGTTCAGACGGTCGATAGCCTTCAGCTGTGACGACATGAAGGTCAGGTAAAGATGGTTTTGCGGGTCGTTGTACATGTTATACAACACCTCTGCCTGATAGCACCTATCCCGGTCTTTCGCGAGTTGAAATATCATTTTCAACTCGTGGTACTGATCCAAAATGGTGCTCACCGCTTTCCCACGACTTAGCCACCTTGTCTCTGCCACCTTAGGGATTTTGATGTTGTTCTCTCCGGGATTGAGAGTCTTAAAGACTTGTTCGTACTCCCTTTGACGTTTTGGGCTTAGAGCGAACCAATTGTGCGTCTCTCGAATGAGATAGTCCAGATGCCGGGGAAGCACGGCACACGCATGACTAGCTGCCAAGTTCAGAGAGTGACACAAACATCGGACTACCATGAGGTGAGGGACCTTATCCTTCAACAGAGTACTGACAGAATGATGCCGACCTACCATACTACTCGCCCCATCAACACCGATCCCAACGAGCCTATGCACTGGGAGACCGTCCTTCTCGAGTGCGTCGAGCACCGCCTGCGTGATGGCATCCGCCGTCACCGACTCCAGTTTAATCAGGCGATACAGGGTGGTTATCACGCGCTTATGACGCCTGCTAAAATAGCGGACCATCACACCCAAACACTGGCAATCCGAAACATCTGTAGACTCATCTATAACCAGGCTGAAGAAGGATCCCTTCATGTCTTGAAGGAGTTCATCGTGAAGGACCGGTCCCAGGATGTGCTTGATGATGCCGGAACACTTAGTGCGATGAAGGCGTAGGTCCTTCAGGATCGCGGATTTGGGGTCCACACGTTTCGACAGGACCTCACCTTAGCAAAGGACGGGGAATAAGGATATGTCAGTGGGAGAAATGAGTGATGCTGAACAGTTGGGAGGAGGGAGAGAATGTTATATTATAAAACATTTGAACCTTGCGTTTTTTGAAAACACAACTGTACTCCAAATCACCCAGAGCCACTCATATTACCAAATGAACGTATGCATTTTTATGACCGGTTTATGCACATATAGGTAGGCATCGTCGACAAATATGTAGACATATATAGGCATTGAAAAATCAAGGTGGCTAAGGAATTATCTTCTATGAGCTGTTTTTATTATTGAAATCTTACGAGAATGCGTCAAAACTGACATGGGAAAATATCATACGTACGAACAGAAGAAACGCATTTTAACCCTACTCCATTTACATTAAATCAGACTTGAAATGACAGGAAAGGAATCAGGAAGATTCCATTACTCCGGAGCTAGATTGAGAGGCAAAATAACCACGATTTTACCTAACTCATATTAATCCGACATGCAACGTCAAATAAATTGAACTCACGGTAAATTTTGCGAAAAATTAAGTAGGTATAGTCTGATTTTTTAAGCCTGAATATCCATTTAAAGTACCAAAATCAAATTATCACGCGCTGTCGGCTATATTTAACATTGGCGCTGTTATTAAAAAGTCAAGAAATTAGTCAATTTTGGTACTTCGAGCGCAGATGACGATGGTCAGGCTGAAAAGATCAGGGTATAGTAACTAATACCTGGCACGGATCCAGACTCACCGAGATGGTCCACCGATGCGTTCGATCCATGCTCAGCAATGTGTAGAGCCAAATGCAGCTCCGCCCGTTTCACCGACTCCACATGGCTTGACGTGGCAGCTGGGAAACACTGATTTATTCTGGCTGACTTAACACCCACAGCGCTTTTCTTGTGCTTTGCAGACTTAGCATGGTCTTCGAGATCTTTGTGCTTCGCCATGTGCGTCGATCCACACCATTTGCACCGCGCACGAGAGCTGTCGCCCTCAACTGGTGCCAACCAACCGCGGAGAGCAGGCTCTTTCTCCCAATCCGATTTGTACCGTTGTGTGTACTGGTGTTTTCCCATGCTTGAAAATGATCACAATTCGGTAGGTACAAATAAAAATAAGGCAAATTACTCGCAACACGACATCTCACATCACATCACAACCGGAAAGAAGGAATTTGTAAAGTGTAAACAAAACGATTCAAATCGTCAAAACAAGCAGAAACAATATTCAAGAATTCCTAAGATAAATAAGTAAAACACAATGATAAAGGCAAATAGGTTGTTGTGAATGATTATGAACACTTTTTTGTGTGTGTAATTTATTATATGTAAACATTATTCAGGATCATGCAATTTTCCCCTTTTTTTAAAGTGTCATTTTATTGGTAACATAAATCCTCCAGATTTTCCTCCAGAAAGTGAAATCCTCCAGATTGAAAATTCACCCTTGGAGTCACGCTCTAAATCCTCCAGATTTGCGGAAATCCTCCGAATCTGGCAGCACTGTAAAACACCTATCCGTCGATAAGAAATACGATTTTTTTAGGGGAGGCGTTTAACCCAGGGGTGCGTTTTCCCCACAGTTACCCTACATCGTGTTCCGGCCCGCGGTTCCTTCATAAATCGACTCCGATATAAAAGTGACTCAAATGTGCTTTGGCACAACAGTTCTTCCTTTGCACACTTCATGAGTTTATAAACACCATTTGCGGGTGTTTTTGTCTAATTCTACTTCTAGACAAAGCTTGCAACGGTAAGATTTGGTAAGCAGCTTTTGCGCGCAGCATCAACGACTGCTGCAGCTGCGTGCACTTGGCGGCTTCACGTGGTCTACTCGCTTAACCTTCCAGGCGGTGTGTGTGTGGGGGGGGGGGGCGGGCCGGAACACGATGTAAGTCGCTGATACCAGCCGCGGGCCGGACGTCAGATGGTCGCGGGCCGGATCCAACCGTCACCCACCTGGCCGGATCCGGCCCGCGGGCGGTATGCCGACCCCTGACGCTAGAAGGCCTTAAAATCGGGTATTAATCTCTGCGGCTCGTAGCGGCGCACACGCTCGTTTTTTTTTCCGCGACGCGCTAGCTCCACCAGTGGCGAAACGGCGATGGGGGGGGGGTCGTACCCGCCCCCTCGGCCGGCGTGTACCGTAGAAAACAAATAGGTCCGGCGGGCAGTAGCGGCGGAACATCTTCAATTAAAGGGACCCTCCCACCTTAACATTAGTTTTGAGTTGAGATAGCCAAGTTTGCGGCCAGGCTCAGAAACCACCATTTATCCTGGTCGCAACCCCCGCAGCTTTATGGTGTTCAATAAACTTCTTCCCTTTACTTGCAGGGTGGGACCAGCGTGGTCCCTATCTCTTAACCATTACGGGAATCTGATGACGTCATCAGGCTTTCGAACGTCCGTTAAATGTTTGACTAAAACGTTTTGTAGCACGCGGTGGTATATGCTGCTTTGCGCGCAACAAATGCCGCACTTTCAAATAAAGTCGCTAGGAACAGCGGAGATCCCAAAAAGTAAACAAAAGTAAAAGTCTAATATCTTGAAAACCGGTGAATATTTTTCGATGAAATTTGGTAGATATTCGTTCTTGCTCTTTCTGAACCGAGCGACATCACTTTCATGCCAATTCATTAACTTTTTTGAAGGTGGGAGGGTCCCTTTAAGGGGGGCACGGCACTGCCGACTTTTGGTCCAATATGCTTTCCATGCAACGCCCATAGGGCTACTGTTAAAAGGCCAAAATTAAAGAGGGGAACGGTGCCCCGGTGCCCTCCCCGTTCCGCCGCCTATGCCGGCGAGGGTACCTACAAGAGATTATATTGTCATTCAACGACCGCGAAAAGAAGAATGTCCGGGAAACAAATGATATGGAATGTTACAATTGTCGGCTCCAAATACAATAGCTTCACCTGACTGACCTCATCTACCTGACTTCAAAAATTTCGATCATCCATTCCATGCATCAAATTCGTCATTCACTTGACTGTCTGATATTTCTTCATGGTTTTATTGTACCACATTTGTGGACGAGTGTTTGCGGAGACGAAGATAGCGCAGACAAAGATTTGCGGACGAAGATTTGCGGACGAAGATTTGATTGGACGAAGAAATGCGTGGACGAAAAATGCGGACGAAAAATGCGGACGAAAATTTGCGGACGAAGATTTGCGGACGAAGATTTGCGGACGAAGATTTGCGGACGAAGATTTGCGGACGAAGATTTGCGGACGAAGATTTGCGGGGACGAAGATTTGCGTGGACGAAGAAATGCGGACGAAGATTTGCGTAGACGAAGAAATGCGTGGACGAAAAAATGCGGACGAAGATTTGCGGACGAAGATTTGCGTAGACGAAGAAATGCGTGGACGAAGAAATGCGGACGAAGATTTGCGTAGACGAAGAAATGCGTGGACGAAAAAATGCTTGACGAAGAAATGCGCCGACGAAGAAATGCGGATACGAAGAAATGCGCTACGAATTTTTGCACCTACGAAGAAATGCGAGACGAAGTAATGCGACACGAATAAATGCGCCGACGAAGATTTGCGGACGAAGAAATGCGGACGAAATATTGCGCGACGAAGAAATGCCATACGAAGATTTGTCCGGTTACGCTAGCAAGGCCATATAACCAGGTATGGTCATCAGGCTTTTTTTTACCGTCCCCCTACCGGGCCCGAGTGACGTCACTGGGATGGTAACTCGCCGGCCGCCGTCCGTAGCCATTATGGAGGACGGACGTTCAAATACGTTTTCAGCGGATTTTAGTGCAGTTTTGATGTCCGATGCAAGGCAGAACGGTGTGATGTTTCCTCAGTGAAGCAAATCAGGACCAGCTGTTACTCGAACTCAAAGATTTGGTGGCATTATTGGGATCGGACCGAGCCAACGTGCGCCCCGCCGGTGATCCGGCCAGCACATCGGCGGCTTTCTCGTAGATGAAAATCGCCATAGTTTTGCGCGAGTCTTGGGAGTCAATGGATTTCTGGTGACTCTGACTCCAACCGCGACTTCCAAAAACCAACTCCGACTCCGACTCCGGGCTGAGTTATCAACTCCGACCGACTCCAACTCCGACTTCGCAGCCCTGCCAGGTCTGCGGAGCCGATGGATTTTCGGTGACCCCGACTCCGACTCGGTTTCCAAAATCGACTCCGAGTCCGGTCAGAACTGTCGACCCTGACTCCGACTCCGCAGCCCTGGTTTTGCGTCTATTTCGCCTCGTAATTAACCCTCGCCGGCACAGGGGGGGGGGGGTTGATGCAACCCCCTAAGGTTTTTCGCGAATAACTCGCGTAAAAAGCGCCGATCGCTACGAAACTTTCAGTACCCTCGCATTGTTCAATTTTACACCTACCCTGAAAATCTCATGACCCTGACCCAAATGACCTTTGACCTGTGACCTCTTTTCCGAGACTATGTTTGGCCGTAATCGCGATTCGGCGTATGTCGGCTCGCATTAGCCGCGCGTTTGCAAGCTTTTCGTGGTTTCAAACGTTCAAACATGTGATTTGATGTTGCTCCCATACATTAGGGTGGGTGTCAAGGCCTCACCTGAAGGTCAGGTCAGGTCATTGACCTTTGGTGACCTCGGAAGACCTCGGTTCACTTTTTCGAGTTTCACATGCTTCTAGGCTAGTTTTTGGAGCTGAATTCGAATTTAGCAACCATTTGAACATTTACGAAGTAGTTTTGGTGCCTTCGTAACATGTTACGAAGCTGTCAGAGGCGGTTGACACGTATTACGAATACCCGTCACAACCCCTACCGGTTGACCTGGCCCGACCTGGTCTAAATGCTTAAAGACATCATCTCTGATCAAAACTAACACGATATTCGTGATCAGCACCCCGGAAAACCACATAGCAGCCACAGTCACACTTTACGACTTTCTAACAGGTCCCGATTTTCCCGGTTTTCGGGTCATTGACCTGACCTGGAAGGTCACCCGATGACCTAGCACCTTAAAATTGGGTACCATCGGCTTCCTCTCGTGACGGGCAACACGCTCGTTTTTTTTTTCGCGAAGCTCTAGCTCGATCAGGGGCCAAACGCGAGGGGGGGGGGGGGGTCGTACCACCCTTGTGCCGTCGAAGGACGCAAAATGGCCTGTGCCGGCGAGGGTTAAGAGAGGTTGTGTGAACTGCACAAACCGAAATTGTACCGTAACACAAGCATACACATTCCAAACTTATGACTGGAACGGACCAAATGCGTACACAATATACCAGTTTATGTCATACCAGTATACCACACTGAAAACTTTTTTACCATTTCCTGAAGGGTAAACCCGCCATAGCATGGTAGCTTGACACACAGACGTTTTTTACCACCTTCCAGATGGTAAATTTTACTCTTTCATGAAGAGTAAACTCGCCAGGGAGGGGTAACATGACACACAGACGTTTTTTACCATCTTCTGAATGGTAAACTCTTTTGATTTACTCTTGTCTAGAGTGTAACATTTTTTGGGTTACACTCTTTGAAAGGGTAAATCTTTAACGGAACCCTTTTCTAGGGAGTAACGCATCATCTACTCTGTGCTTTACCCTCCTACAGAGAGTATATTCTTCTGGCCTACCCTTTGTCGCATGGTAATGTTTACTCTTTCCTTTAGTGTAAACCCCCCAGAGGATGGTAACAGACTCACAGACGCTTCCTTCAGAAGCTTCACGAAGCTTCTGTTAACCGGAGCTCACCAACAAAAAAAAATGTTTCAAGAGCAACAATATATATTTGGCTTCCGTACAAACAATACGAGGGGCACACCAGCCATGAACATTGTGAGACTCTTCACTTATTCATACGAATTTAACAAAGCGTTCATCAATGCACAAGCGATAAATAAACACCACGCGACAACTTGAATGCAATTTGAATATGAATACCTACAAGACATTCAGCACCCTCATATTGGATAAGGCACAGCGCACAATATTTGAAGTGAGCGACGGCGTTCCTGGGTGGTCGCCCGTCTGCGTGAGATAATGAGACTGGATCACTACAGTACAAGTCTTTTTTCAAAGTCACCAACAATATGCATAAACTTGTAGCATCACAACAAAATTAATGTACGTACTCAACACTAGGCCACGTGGCCGTGCACGGGGTCCTGTTAACCAGGTCAAATTAGCACCACTCAACGGCACGCAATGCTCTAGCACATCGGTACTTACAATAAAATGTCCATAGAGGCTCTATAGGCGATGAACAGCACACAAGCACAATCACCAACGGCCACGCCGCGCGGCACCGACACTGCTCACATCCGCTCTCGGAGACCAACGGCCGAAAACTGACAGATGCGCGCGGCCTTCAAACCGCAAACGGCCGATCTCGTTTCTGATTGGCTGATTGGTTCCATTTCAAATATCATCTTCACGAGGGTAAACAAGATCCACGCATGAAACGACTATCTGTACACGAGTCACGATACCCAGAAGGAAAGAGTTTTCATGATGTTCTGGATCGCGAGAGTAATATTGATATTTACATGGTAATTATACTCTTCGCTGGCGAATAAGTTCATATTAACCACGTACCGTTACTATGCACATAATGGTAGCAGCGAGTTACCCTTTCAATATACTCTTATCTTGGGGGTTTGATGAAAATGAACCCTCCAGGAGGTCGTAAAAAAGTTTTGAGTGCATAAATCGTAGTTATAGTTAAAAACCATATTGGACAGATTGGTAGAGGACAGATAAGGCACAAGCCTAATCTCTTGCGACTTGAGTAGGTAAACTAAAATGCTCCGAACTGTCGGAAAGTTGTACAAGATGTCGCCTCTCCAAACACAATGTGCCGACTGACCACGCGACAGCCAGGAACCGGGCAACATTACACGTGAAGCAGAGCGGTGGCACCTCAGCACAGGCTCCCCAAGCTCATCAAGGCGGCGAGAAAGGTCCGGCAGGTCGGTGGCAGGTTCACCACGGCAGCGACAGGTCAGGCAGGTCGGCAGCAGATTCACCAGGGCGGTGGCAGGTGCGACAGGTCGGCAGCAGGTTTACCAGGGCGGCGACAGGTCCGGCAGGGCGACGACGGACCTGTTTCACCAGGGCGGCAGCGTAAACGCGGCGGCAGGTCCGCCGGGGTGGCAGCAGGTTCCAGGGCGGCCGCAGGCTCACCAGGGCGGCGACAGGTCCGGCAGGGCGACGGCAGTTTCACCAGGGCGGCAGCGTAGACGCGGCGGCAGCAGGTTCCAGGGCGGCCGCAGGCTCACCAGGGCGGCGACAGGTCCGGCAGGTCGTCGGCAGGTCCGTCGGGGCGGCGACAGGCTCAGCAGGTCGGCCTCAGCAGCAGGCAGTCAGCAGATTCTCGGGGCAGCCCTGGTTGAGGTGGGATGTCATCAGAAACTGCACGTCTGGGTGCCGATGTCGGATGTCGTACAGACCACGCCGCGAGGCTTTGCTGCGCAGCACGCCCTGCTGGCAGCGCAGGAGTGTCGGCAGCCCAGCGAGTGCTTTCGGGTCGCCTTCCTTAACTTCCTTTCGGAAACTGGCGCTCGCCACTCAGGGACTCGGGCGACGTCTCCAAAGCTGGGAGACAGATGCTGAAGTCGATATGATGTGATTTTATGCCCTCAGCTCGGTGCCGGTCATTGTGCTGTTATGTGCAGGTAGCCACTCCTCGCTCTCCTGCACGCCGTCAAGAGGACCAGCCCCGGACCTGCAAAACACATTACCAAATTTACTAACACAATGCAACATGAAAAACATTTCACTAGGCGATGGCAAGCAAAAAAATCAATGCCCCAAAGGTGCCTTTTTTATTGCCTTTTCTATGTGCTGACATGAAGCCTCAAAACATGTACCTATTTTATATTTATGTATTGATTGCAGGCCTGACTCAGAATTCAGGTGAAACAAGCAAATAACACAATTTATTTCATTGATATTTTGAATTTGAGTCTGGCATTACTGTTCCATGCACAGGTGCGTCTGCGTATAAAATCATATGAAGGAAATGCATTAGGTAAATAGTCTTGACAAATAGAAATAAGTAGTAGCACAGGTGGTATAAATGGAAACCAATATATACGGGGATGAGCTTGTTTAGTTAGCAAATGTCAATTACATAACTTTTACATAAACAAGAATGGGCTTTTCAGCAATAAGCATGTCAGAAATCCTTTTAAATTCAAAATTTTCACACAAAATTTGACAGTTTAAATACATATGATAGAATCTGGCAACAATTAATATTGAAAAGAGGTAACAATAAGCTTCAACTTTGCACGCAAGATGTGCCAAAAATTTGGTGAGAAATCTCTTGCGCTGAATTTTGAGACATGAAAGCGGAAAGCCCCTGATGCATCTGACAGTGTGTGAATTTTTTTCCAGTCTGGGAGGTAAGCATAGATTGATTTGTTATTTGATGCTATTTTATTTTACAAATAAGTAGTTATTTTCACAAAGTATTAGGTAATATTAATAGAAGCTAGCCTCTTCCGAAACAATTTACGTCCATTCCATCTCCTTCTCATTATCTTTTCAACAATGCTAAGGCATTTTACAACTTAATATGAGTTAATCATGCTCCTTTTGAAAGCCAAAAATGACAAAAAAGGTTAAACCGGGTTGAACTGAAACGTTGCTGATCTGCCTATGATCAGTTGGGCAAACTAGGCGGCAGGAATCAAAATATGGAGGCATCAAAATATTGATTCTAGTGGGCGGAGCTTTGACCATATATGGGCATACGTGCAGACCATCACAGAAACGTCAATTCTTCAGCAACCGGCTATAATTTCAAGATAGTTTCTTCACAAAATGAAGAGCAACGTTGAAGCTACCCGCCAGGCACGAAACAATAGCCCTAACCTCTTTGGTTAGTTTAGGAAAGCGTCTTGAAAATAATCAAGATATTGATTCATCACGGCGGCTAATCCCGGCGAGAATCAATATTTTGATTCCGCAAACAGCTGGCTAATCATTATTTTGATTCTGAAATCAGCTGGTTTATCAATATATTGATTCTGCGAACTGACTTTCTGCAGACGTACTTCACTCTTCAAATTGATTTATGGAATGTTTCTTGTGTGCAAATAATGCAAATTCAATAAATTCATGAAGATATTATCAGCACAGGATCGTGTAATTTTTTTCTAGACCTTATTCCCACGGTAGACCAGGGATTTTCAGCACTCACCCTGGCTCCCTGCTCAAAGCTGCAAGCCTTCGAGGGAATGCGTGAAGGGAGCCGTGCTGACCTTTGTATAGGGGTTGTACTGAGTCGGAGCCGGAACCGAAGCCAGACCATTTTACTCGGAGCCGGAGCCGGAGCTGGAGCCGATTTTTTCCTCCGGAGCCGAAGCCGTCTGACATTTTCACGGCTCCACATCCCTGCTTTGTAGCATTGATTTTGAGTAAAAAAAGTTAACTTATCGTCTTTCACGTGTTCATGAATGTGTTTCTACGCATCTGTATCCCGTCCCATTTCTGTGGAGTACAGTAAGAGATATTTCGCCGAACAATATACTCAAGCCCGTTGCACAAATTGCACAATTTGAATGAATATATGATACACGGATGTATTTGCAGTCGCAAATAATACGATGATATTCATAACACATTTCACAACGATCCCTGCAATTGCCACACATTTGCCATCACAAAGTCCTGTCGTTGATGCTCACATCCCATGCAAAGCAATACTCACTTTTAGGACACGTCTCTTATTCAATATGGCTACGTATTTGCAAAACATGCAGTTAATACTATTTGAAACTGAGACCTAACCAATAAGACATACTGTGGACAGGTAAGAAAAAAACAAATAAACGTCTGGAGAATGACCTAAACGTCTCGATGTTGCCTAATAACAAAGAGCAATTTTCGGTTTCGAATCAAATACATACATGAAATAAATATTAACAAAATTTGTACAGATACACTCAATATAGGGTTTATGATTAGCACGGCTACCTAAAACATCAATCCTGTCAGGTTGAGCCACTTATGTCCACACCCAAAGCAGGTCGCTTTGGAACACCACAAGATCCCATATTACCACCGAAAACGGTCACCAATTGGTCTACTGATCAGCATCTTCAGAACATTCTCGACCAAAAAGCTATCAGTCCTGTCTGTGTTTTGGTTCGCTTAATTGGGCTATGTGCACGTTTTTCTACTCCGGTTCTAGGGACGAGATAGCAGTCATCACGCGCTGCACCAGCTCGTTCTTTGACAGTTTGGTGACGCTGTCGTCATCCGGCAGGATAAACACGTGGCGCATTTCACCCTCGGCCCCGCCAGCCACATACACACTTCCTTACGTCATATTGTTTCTCGCCACGAGATCAAAGTTCAAAAGGTCGTGATGTAGGTAGTCTCCGCCCAGCCCGAGTCAGGTACTCCACCGGGCACCGGTTGGTCGGGTGCGGCCAGGTCCGCGCAACGCCGCCCTACTTCGGTCGACGCTCTGGTTGACAGGGATGGCGTTGTCATACAGTTGCCTGTCGACTGAACAGCGATTCAAGACGCCATCCTTGACCCTCTGAAGCCGATCCCCGCAACGACCAGTGTTTGCTCCTTGGTTGACCTGCAGCAAACAACAGAACACAATAATTAGGACATTTGTGGACAATAAATTAGGGAACTATATGTGTTATTATTCTACTTGTTCAGCAACTATTAATTTTAGAATATATTCAATAAAAAATTAAATACTTAATGTCACTTAAATTTCCACTGAACGCCACCAGGTGCGCAAACAACTGTCATCTCATGCAGTTATATAAATTCTGCCAAAAAGTAGATCTGAGGCCAGTTGTACCAACAGAAAAAAGGTGGCTGCTGGATTTTTTTTTGTCTAAAAGTTACTTCACATACAGAGCATGAACGGTACAACCCTATCCGTTTACGTGCCCATCATGTTAGCTCCATATGTGAAGCAGTCTTTAGGCAAAAAATTCCAGCAGGCAGCTATTTGTGTTGATAAAACTGGCCTCTAAAATTAACTTTGGCATGGACAATCCTGAAAATTAACTATCCAGCATTCCCTGGACTGACGTACATTAGACACATAATTTTCTTGAAGATCACGCATAATGTAAATATGGCTTACACCATTCAGCAACTTGCTTTTGTTACACTTAAAATAAGCATCATTAAATATGTAGCAAAAATGGGCGAAGCAATTACAAGCCAAGCATACATACCTACTATTTAGATAAGGCAAACACGAACATGCACAACGACCTTTCAATCTTAACTCGGAACAAGTCAATAACCTAGTTGCCCTTAAAAATTTAAATGCTACAAATTAAAGTTGTAGCAACAATTGGGTGAGTGAGACACAAGCAGAGGCTAAAACATCCAAATTATGTAAAATACTGGACAAGCACTGCCCCCATTTCATGAGTCCACCCAACAATTCTATCATGTGAGACAAAACATTAGGCTTCTTGTACCTAATTTATACCGTAACTTTTAAAGGACATCATATTTCACTGAAATACTACACCTAAGACATCATTTTCAAAAAAAATATAGCTTAAAAAGACATTAGAAGAGTGAGAAGGCGTCCCGCGCCGCTGACGTCGCTACCACGCCATGTACCTAAAACCATCTCTTAAAACGAGTTTTCGGTAAGAAACGTTAAGATCACATGCCTGAAATTGAAAAACACACTTCAAAGTATCTTAAAATATGATCCATTGTTACTTACACTTCAGAAAAGGTCGCTTAAACAAAATAAAACCGGGAGCACTACGTTGCATCCAAACACCCACGACGCCGGAGCGAAATGGCGGGAACCGGAAATCGTGGCTAGATACAAAGAAAAAGAATATTTCTTACAAATGAATTATACAACTATATAACGCATTTTTTATTTTCTTTTAGACAAAATTATGAAAAAATTACAAAGGCTCGTCGTTAATGATAAACAGAGCAAGTTTTAACAGCACGTTTTTGTTGAATTATGGCGGCGAAATCTTTATGCCGTTCGTAAAGGTACGCGCGACAAACGGCTGATAGCCATGCAGCGAAAAATTTAAGCGGGGAAGTTTTTTGTATTGACTTGTCAAAAAATCTCGCCGTCATGGGGGTTATTTCCGCCGTAACGGGTCGTCTGAAGGTGGGAATGTCCCAAATTGAATCAAAATATTGATTCTATGCCCATATATGGTCAAAGCTCCGCCCACTAGAATCAATATTTTGATGCCTCCATATTTTGATTCCAGCCGCCTAGTTTGCCCAACTGATGATACTCATGCTTATACAGTTGAATTGAATACCTGAGCTGAACTGCTGAAGCTGGTCATTCTTCATGATCTTTGAGACAAGTGTGTGAATGCCACTTATATGTGTATGCTTTTCCGATCTTCAAACACATAAAAAGTGATATTAATATCAAATAAACAATATTCAAACTCTGTATAACAATACACGCAACGGCTGGAAAACACTGCGCCGGTGCGCCAGAATTGACAGCATCGCCTGAATCTCAGCGACCAATCAGCTTTCGACCATCCCAGTGACGTCACATTGGCAGCATTTGGTAGCCATTTCCCTCCTATTGCCCGGTAAAGGGACGGACCCCCCCTGGACACTAGACAGGCATTAACCGTACGGTGCCCAACAAAACGTTTTTGAAATATCGCTGTCCAACTTGCGTATTTACAAATTGCAACCGAGCTCCGCCGTGGGGTAAGGTGGGCAGGGGTTTTCGCACTACGGCTGCGGTTGAACTACCGTCTGTGGTAGAAACTTCAGGATGATGGCGCGTTTCATACGAAATCTGGCGCAATGTTTATTTGCTTCTGAACTTGTATTGTTATTGCTGTGAACTCTTGAAGTGGGAGTGTTTCAATAACAATTTGTGGATTATTTGGGTTTCTTGATATAAAAATCGAATAATATTATGAAACATTGTGTGGAAACCGCAAATACTGATATAATCAATTGCTTAGTTTGGGAATTGATACACATTTTGTAGAGGTTTGTCTGGCAAATGGTGTAACAAACTTCAAGCCTATCATGATCTGAAGCTGTTGCAACAAATCAAAATTGCTTTGATGTTCCATAGTACCTTGTTGGAAAGACTGGAGCATGGTTCAAGATGATGTGTAAAAATTCAAGAATTGTGCAAAAGCTTATGACTGAAGAGCGAAAACAGTTCTATATGATTGCTCAATGAAACGTGGAAATGGACGACAAAAGTAGAGTTTCAACATTCCAGCATGTGAGAATAACTTCAGAACTTCATAGTTCTTGTAGAATTGTATTCTCCTTTTGTACAGTTCTAGGTTTTGTTAGGGTATTTCAATTTCAATGTGTTAGTTGAGATATAGGTACACTTTGCGGACAAAATTTAGAATCATTGCATGGTAGGTACTTGTTCGGTAAAAAGGTATGTGATTAATGCCATGAGAAAGTTTTTTATGATTAAATATATGTTCATTGTTGTACCTACAAAAATGCAAGCTTACTAGCACCTAGTTATTGAATCAAATCGAAAGTATTTGCTATGAATGTAAATATGTACCTGCAAAGTATGTCAATAAATTTGTGTGATGTTGACCAGAGAGCTGTTGCTGTATCATCTGGGCATTTATGTTGCTTCTTACATTAGGTGTTAAGCATAGTAATTACCTATGGGTGAACTTTGTGCCAATATCTTCAATTCACAGTGTATGTAGCATGTCTACAACCCTCACTGATCCTGCTATAGCTATAGGCATTTGGCTCCAGCAAGACCAAGGGCATGAACTTCACAATTGCACAACCTTTTTATGCACCACTAGTCACTTTTTTTCCTTAAGGTGCACATGGCAGTGTACACAATAATGTGCAGAGGGCCTACACAAAAACAACATGACTAGTGTGCACTATGATGCACAGCATTGTACCCTGATTATTTGAAGATTCTAATCACTCAACAGTCAGGAGGTCATTTTTGAATGTCACATTTATTATACATCACTTGTCAAACAAGAGTGCATGATGACACACATTTTGACAAGCAATCATGGTAATATTCCAATAAGTTGGACACCTCCCTGGGCGTGATTTTCCAGGAAGGTACCTCTGCAGGTGTTGTGGTAGGTTAGGTTGAATTGGGGTTAGGTGAAGTAAGGCAGTCAGGATCAGGTCAGACCGTAAGACCTGGTCAAGTTGATTTTAATATTTCATTCTAATTTGACATAGATGCCTATTACCTATGTTTTTGCTCCAGACTGAACTTCATTAGGCAATGAGTTCATTTTGTGTTGTTTTTTATCTGTCTTGTTTTGTGTTTTTGTCCCTTATGTTTTGCCCCATAGGCAAGGGTGGAGCTTTTCCAGCGAAGGTGGTGCTGGTGGGGCAAAAAGCTGTCAAACCTGCAATGCTCGGTTGTTAAGTTAGATTATGTGCAACACTGAATCAATTCTTTTAATTACAGAACTAACATTTTGAATTACACAGACATTTCAAAGCTCCTCAATGCCAACAACATAGTGGTTTGCTAAGCAACGAAGTTCTACAAATAAGCAAAAGTTGGAGGGGCAGAACGCTTTTTTTCTGACAGCTTCGTAACATGTTACGAAGGCACTAAAACTACTTCAGTACAGGGTGTAACGAAATTATCCGGACATCTATTTTTTCGCCATATCTGTTTGCACAGTTTCCTAATCCTTCCTGATGTTAGAAGTGGGGATATTGGATGAATACGTGCCTCTGCTATCGGTTTTCAACTCAGCAGTGACCTGACCTTGTCATGTGACTGTTGCTCTGAGTAGGAGTCGATTCGCAGACGGGTTCACATGGTAGTTTTCGTCCAAGGCAGTTGCGAGAAAGGGATGCAATCTCTCCTTTCGTGGTAAAATTGCATGGCGGCATCCACGGCGTCATGAGCCAGAAGCTGGTCTGCCAGCAGCTGGACATCAGCAGCAGCCAATTGCACATCTGCCTGAGGTGTAATAATCTGGGACTTCGGTGGCAGACTCAGCCCAGTCGTGACCACAAAAGCCGCCCTTTGCCAAGTGGTGAGGAGAGTCATCAAGATAGCGGCAAGGAAACGGCACCAATCAATCCGCAAATTGACTCGAATTCTTACCAAGTCAGATAATAAGAGATCCCATATCATGCTTTACCGCTACCCGCCCTTTAACTTGGTTCTAGTGCCCTTCAAACTGAAAAAGACAACGAAACTGACGGGAAAACAACCAGTTCACCACCTTTCGCCTCACGCCAGATCGCGTCCACTGGTTGAAGAATGATAAGGGTGAGGTGGTCTGGTTGGATGGGTAGCCGTTCGAGCTGTATTATCTTTTGAACCGTCAAATCGGCCATGTATGGGCGGCCAGCCGCTCGAACTTCCTGGCCTTCGCCGCCGTCAAACATCCGGACAACATCCAGAACTGGAGCATGTTCAGCTGCCTAGCGATCCTCCAATAGAACATAGTGTCACAAAATACCGCCATCAACGTCAAGTATTACCGGAGAAACATACTGGCCAATGAATAGTCGGAGGCGCTCAACCAGACGGTATAGGAGGCCCTCCTATACCGTCTGGTTGAGCGCCTGAGGGCTCGGTTTTTGAACGCGCACTGATGCCTGATTCAAGCCACGCTGTCTTCATGCGGGACGGCGCGCTACTTAAAAGTCCCTAAAAGAACGGGAAGTGATGCCGATAGAACCTTCAATCATTCTGGGCTAACGCTTATGACTTGGAAAAAGTCGCGATCCCAATTCAATCGAAAACCTGTGGGCTCTTGTTCAGTATGTATGTATGTATGTATGTATTGACACCAAAAGCCTTCCACATATGGTGTGGCGATTACGGCTTAGGTGACTGAAGAGACGCCCGCCACAAGCACCGCCCAACCGCTGCCACAGGTTTAGACGGCGTTGGTCCGCATCAAAGCCAGTGTGCTGGAGAATACATTGGCTGAAATGCTCCAAAACATTCGCCACTGTGTTTTTATGAAAGGTGGCTACATGCTCAGTCAAAATAAAAAGTACCAGAATGTTTTGCTTTTTAATTACAGCGGGAAGAAAGATGTCCGGATAATTTCGTTACACCCTCTGTAATGTTCAAGTGGTTGCTAAATTCGAAATCAGCTCCAAAAACTAGCCTAGAAACATGTTAAACTCGAAAAAGTGAACCGAGGTCATCAAAGGTCATTGAGCTGACCTGACCTTCATGTGACACCCACCCTAATGTATGGGACCAGCATCATATCACATATTTCAACGCTTGAAACCACGTAAAGACTGCAAACGCGCGGCTAATGTGAGCCGACATACGCCGAATCGCGATTCGGGCCAAACATGGCCTCGAGAAATAGGTCACAGGTCAAAGGTCATTTGGGTCAGGGTCATGAAATTTTCAGGCCAGGAGTAAAATTGATAAAATCGGGGGTATTGAAAGTTTCGTCGCGATCGGACGGTTTTTACGCGAGTTACTCACGAAAAACCGATGGGGTCCGCTCAACGCCTCCCCCTATACCGGCGAGGGAAAAGCGCAACCAAAAAGACAAAAATATGCACATGCGATAACCTATACTGCGAAAAAAGGTGCATCATTTTTTAACGTCGCCGACAAATTGTAATTACCCCAAGCTCAGGCGGATGTATGGTAGAAAATACCCCAACTGAAATACACTACGGCGGAAATAAAATACCCTACGGCGGAGCTCGGTTGCAATTTGTAAATACGCGTCCAACTTACCCACTAGAGATTTTCCTCCGCTAGTGGAGGAAGAAAGAATGCTGTCTTCCTCCGCATATGGAGGAAACTGGCAGCACTTTCCTCGAAGAGGTGAGGAAAGTGTGGCGCGGAAGTAAGGGATGGAAGAGGTGGGAACATATATTGGGGTTAGTTTTGGTATTATGCTTTGGTTCGAGTTTCCGATAGTGTATCACGTAATTCTGTTGAGAAATATGCATATATCGAAGTGCGACTTACGAAAAAGGGCAATATTGATATTGGTAAAGGCTGAAGAATGAAGATTTCTTTATTTTGGTTTCTTCACCTGGCCGTCGGCGTCTATCTTATGAATTGAAATTTACTTACTGTGTACTTGCTTACCTACCTATAACCTATTTATTTACCTTTTTATATACGTGCACTGTGTTTTTAGCCTTGACCTACCTAAACGGCTAAAAGTAGATTGTGATGCTAGTTAAATGGAAATAGTCCACCTTTAACATGGGCCGTTTCACCACACCAGTGATAGCAGCACGCTCTGTTATCATGTGATAACATAATTCTAACGTAATTCTGATAACATAATTAATACATGATAGCAGCACTTTGGCGAGCTGAGATAATGTCATGATGCCATATTGTTGATGTGATGGGCAGTTCTGGCGTATGATTGCCGTGAGTCTGGCCTCAACATTAAGTGGCGTTTTAAGCCTAAGAGTAAGAGTTGACACAGTCAAAATACTTTATTTATTAATGAAATTTATTTATTAAATATGATGTATTAAAAATAAGTTAAGCTTAAAAAATTTGGACAATACTTTAAACATTTAGTTGATTACCTCAAACAATATTGTGGCAATTAAACGCCAGAATTACCCCTTACATCATCAGTATAAAGTCATCACATTGCGTCAGCTCATGCAATTGGATAGCAGCGTGCTGCTATCACTGGTGAAACAGGGCCCTGGCGCATTGCACAGTGCATTTCACTCTTAGTGTAGGTTGGTATCATGATTCTGTTTTGCAAACAAGTAATAAAACAATTACAAACGGTAACTGAAGCCGGAAGCGACTAAGTCGTTATATAGCCAATACATAAACAATTTATATTGGCATCTCCGTTCAAAACATCTCCGCCATTTTTGTTGACAGCCGAAGCCTCAAGGGCGTTCATGCGATGCGACAGCACAGGAAAGCAGGATGGGTGTTAGGCTCCGCCTCAGAGGTCGCGGGAGCCGCGGCAGCGGCAGACACTGGAATCAGCGCCAAGGAAACACCTAAGGACGATTCAATGAAAGCTGTAGCCTGTAGGAAGGACGTTAGTCCTTAGGTAGGTGTCACACCACAATGCTTCTAAACATAGCTAAGCGATTATAAAGTGGCCATTCTAGTGTTTCAACTGGGTGAGTAAACCAGGTGATTAAACGGTGCTGTTAAAGCTGGCGTCACCGTCGGTGGATATTAGGTTGGTAGGTTGTAGGTAGGTAGGTAGGTTTGTAGGCTGTAGGTTAGTTGGTTGTGTCAGGTTAGATCATGTTTTTTAGCTTCCTTCATGAAGTCCCACACTGATCTTGGGATCTTGATCGACTCTGAGTTGAAGTTTCACCAGCATGTTGCTTCGACAGCAGAGATTAAGGCTGCTGGTCTTACTCAAAACTTGTTAAAATCAACTGTGCAGATCCCCTGATTTTATGCCCACTATTCAACACTCATGTAAGACCCATCATGGAATACTGCTTGAGTGTATGGCATGCCACATACATAGGGGATGTGCGCCTCCTTGGATTGGTTCAACGACGTCGGACCAAAAAGATCTCAGCAAGGGCGCAAACAAGGGGGCACACAGGCCCGTGCCCTCCCCCCCACCCCGCTATTAGAGTTAGGGGCCCAACTCACCCTCAAATGGGCCCCTTATCCTTAGACCACTGAAGACCATGTAAAAATGAGCTGAAACAATGATTGAAAAGACCGGGAGGGCCCATCTTGGGCCTATCTTTTGCCCCAGCAGGCCCATATGAGTTCATAAAATGCCCAGTAGCGCAGCCAATATGAATGTGGTTAAACCTCAACGGCCCTCAAAAGGTCTCTAAGAGCCCTCGGATGGTGTCACAGGGCCCTCAGAATCTCGAAGGGCCCTCAGATGGCCTCAAAGGGCTGTCAGAATGCCTCAAAGGGCCCTCAGCTGATATCAAACGGACCTCGGAAGGCCTTAAAGGGGGTCAAGGCGGCCCTGAGCTGGCGTCAGAGGGCCCCCAGCTGATGTCAGTTATTTGCCCTGGTTATTTGAGGGGTTCCTGGCTGCCTGAGGGGCCTCTGGTTATCAAAGGGTCACCTGGTGGAACCCTGATCGATTGAAAGCCCCTGGTCACCTGAGAGGCCCCTGATTACCTGACGGGTCCCTTAAACGGGCCCAATGCCGGTTCCTGAGAGACCTTGCCGGCCTCTGATGGCACTTGCCAGGATCAGGGATGAGGGTTCAGCTGCAATGGCCCCACACCCATCTGTGATAGCCTAACTCGGCGCAAACCAGTGTTTATGAGTTCCCCCACACAACGGCACCTGCGAGGCCCCTCAACCACCTCTAAGGGCTCCACACCAGCGCCTCTTAAGGGACTACATTTGCGGCTCTGTGGGTCCCTTTCCACATTTTCTGAGGACCCTGACGCCTCTGACGGCCATGTACCAGTGACTCTAAGTGGGCCTCTTACCAGCCTTTGAGTGTCCTTGCCAGCCTACCAGCCTACCAAGTATGAACGGCCACTTTCCACTTTCAGGTCATTTGCAGGGCCACACACATGCCAATGGTGGCCCCACCAGTGTCCTTAAGCCGTAAGGCCCCGCAACGGCGGCTGCGAGGACCCCACACCAGCGCATTTGACGGCCTTTCACCGGCACCTCTGAGCGCGCCACGCACCGGTGACTCTGAGGAGCTCGCTCCTTTCGCTCACTCGTAAAATACCGTGCATATTAAGCACACTGCTCAGGTAAAATTGATATTTTTACCTGCCAATTTTATTTTCCACATTTTCTCAAGGCTAAGACCGTTTTGGAGAGGCCCGTCTGCAAGTGGGACCGAACCCACTGTGCCCTCCCCCCCTCCCATCGAAAGGTCCTTGATATGTCCCTGCCTGGGCTGACCCGTGGCTCCCGGGTGACTCTAGAGCATCACTCTAGACCAAACACTCCAGAGCATCAAAACACAATGAATGTGTTCAGCTCAACAATACATATCAACTGGTTTGCAGTAAGTATGACCTTTTACGGCCAGGTCATGACATTGACTGAAGGTTGAATTTTTATGTTGTCTCTCAGAGTCAGAAAAGTTTCTTGATGAATTTCGCGGAGTTTCTCGGACAATCACGTTTTTGCTTTGTGTGTGATGTGTGTGTGTGTACTGTGTGTGTGTGTGTGTGTGCGTGTGTGTGAAAATGTGGTAACAAAGTCACACGTTCCGGCACAGACACATTCTAAAGGCACTGAAACAAACTGAAAAATGTAGCCTAAGTAGTTTTTTTTTTGGGGGGGGGGGTATCAATATTGTAATATTGTAATATTGGGGTTAAATGGTATGAACTAGAGATGTCAATCGGATACCAACATTTTGGTATACCGATACCAAACCGATACCAACTTGGTATTTGATATTTCAATCGTAATGTGTTTGGTATTTTATTGGTATCATGAACCCTCAATAATGTATAAAAGGCTAAGAAATCGGTAAAAAGTTGGTATTTCCTTCATTTTTCCAAGTTGGTTTGGTTTCGGTATTTCCCCATGGTTTTGGTTGGTATTTGGTTTGGTATCGGTATTCAGATTTTCCGTAATTGACATCACTAGTATGAACCCACGTCCCACCCCTTGTCATGCCTTACACCTGTTTGCTAGACAATATCATATATGTTCATTGACCTTTTAAAAGCAGATTATTTCGAACTAAGGCCATATCCCATTTTGGAGCGCTTTCATTGTAAAAAGCATGTGAAGTGTACGGACAATAAAATCTATATCCAGATGTCAAATTTCTGACGCCCCTTCTCCCTCCCACACCCTCAGCACGTCTGCGTTGATCGTTGATGAGATAAAGGCACTGCGGAGGGACTACAGCAGCATGCAGCAGCGACAAGTAAACTATGCACTGGAGACAGACCAAGACAGTCGCAGAGTCTGATAAATGGGCGCCTATCGACAGGTAACTTGAGTATACCCCTTTCTAGCCGACGTACCGATTGAGTGCGTCAGCCTGCCAGTCTCGACTGAGCACTGTTGCACGCATGGTACTGGCCACCGCTAAAGTAATGTGAGGTTTCAGTACTGGTAAGCTTTGCATCCGTATCTTACGAACTAATTGTCAGACTGCCACGAAACGTATGTAGCTTACAACTACCATCATCCTTGCACTGCAAGAACATATTTTGCTGTCTTCCTCTGGATCACTCCGTGTTCAGAAATCGTCAATCAAAGCCATCTGTTGAGACTGGTAGAACCTCACATTGCTTTAGATGTGGGCTATATGTACAGACAGCCCTCTGGAGACTGCGTGGTAGGTATTCTTTTTTCGACAAAACCGAGAATAACGCGAATACTATGCTATCGGCCACTTGGAAATCGTAATAGCAAGATGCGCGAGACTCCACAGCTTAGATTGGCATCATCACCGTATGCATTTTCCATCCAGTTTGGCAACATAACCCAAAAGTTTATATCTGCCCCCAAAACGAACTTTTACATTTTGTTGCCACACAAGGCGTATACTTTGTCTAGTGATAAGCCCAATCGAAGGAGTGGAGCATGGCGTATCTATTTGCAGTGAGTTTCGTCCCACTGGTAACATGGCTTTTGAACTATTATCAGTTTTTTTCTGAAAAAGAATGCCTACCACTATTATCAGTTTTTTTTCTGAAAAAGAATGCCTACCACGCAGTCTGCTGAGGACTGCCTTCTGCATTGGATTTTCATTGCCGTAGCTAAAATCCGTTACAACGCATTCCCGCCCCGCCGCGGACATCGCTTTGAGTAGATGGCGCTGATCGCTGGCAAAGGGGACGCACCGGTAGTTTCTGTAGTACGTAAGTGCTAAGTAGGTTGTATGGGACGTCGAGAGGCGTACCAGGGATGCGGTGTGTGAGTTGATCTGAGTCGACAGTTATCCTCGGAGTCGGCCTCGGGGCAACATTGCATTGTTCATAGTCCATAAATTATGAAATTTATAAAATGTAAGGCCCTGGATCATGTAAAGAACTGTTTCGGGCAGTGAGAAGGAAAAAAAAAACTCGACGTGGACAGCTATCATGCCATGGATTTATAAATATAAGATATTGACGAATGACGACTCCACAGCCGTGGCATCCAGCATACCAATTACTTGCGTTCGGGCGAAATCCTTTATGTCGTTCATCATGAGATGAAAAAAAAACAACAGTGGAGCGTTGTTTCATTCAAAATTAGAGGTTTACCCCGCGTTCGATGTCTCTCGGACGGCGAAGATTCTACGTCGTCCGACCGATCCCGTTCAAGGTCAGCGGGGGCTCGGCTGCGGTTATGGAGCGTATTTGGCCGGACCAAGGCCGGACGACGTAGAATCTTCGCCGTCCGAGAGACATCGAACGCGGGGTTAGTTCCATGACCATCATTCAGAGTTGGTCTGTCTCCATAGGTGACGCCACCATCGCTCACCGTGGCGTAAATGCTAACAGAAAATAGTGTCTAGCGAACTAATTTTTGAGTTTCGAGCCAAAATTGTGTCACTTATTCGATGAAACACCGCCATAGATTTAGCTGTTTTCAATTGAATCTTGAGTAGTGACACAGCCTACAGTCCCAATGCTCTGGAAGATAGTCTGCCATGGCCTATCCCATTTCATGTCTCAGATGATCTTTTTCTTTTTGGTGAGGACTGGAGCTCGCGTAGAGCCCCCCACCCTCTCCCCCGCCCAGCTGTTTGGCCCCTGATGGAGCTAGAGCTTCGCGGAAACTAAAGAGCTTGCTGCCGTGAGGAGAGGCAATGATGTCAGGTCAATGACCCAGATGTCCCGAAAATTCGCGTCATAGACTTTACATGTAAAAATCGGCATGCAAAATCGGGGTCCGGTCCCGGTGCCATG
This sequence comes from Amphibalanus amphitrite, assembly GCF_019059575.1. Lineage (NCBI taxonomy): Eukaryota > Metazoa > Arthropoda > Thecostraca > Balanomorpha > Balanidae > Amphibalanus > Amphibalanus amphitrite. The sequence goes on from NW_024881687.1 coordinate 692,940, forward strand.
TCTTGGTCTATGACGCGTCCAAGTCAGAATCGTCCAAATATATGACGCAAATTTGCACTTTTACGGCACGCGCCACGCGCTCATTATCGATCCGATCGAGCTCAAACTCCTGAAAGGCACGTCGCGCATCCTTCATATTGGGCAAATTTCAGCGCATTATGCGCAACGGGCTGGCCTGAAGTCCACGGTAAGTGTCACCGTGTCGGGACCTCGGTGACAGACAAAAACAGCACCCACATCAAATAACAATATCAAATATGTGTCTGTGTCCCACAATCTATTCCCGTCCTGCCAGCACGGCTTCAGAACTGCTCATTCAACTGATACGGCGCTGCTCACTATGACTGACCGCATACTTGAGGCGATGGACAACCGGCAGGTGGCGCTGCTGCTGTGCTTGTTAGACAAGTCAAAGGCTTTCGACGTGATCCCACACAACCGTCTGCTGAACAAACTCTCTCTGTACAATGTCGATGTGCGCTGGTTTCAGAGTTGTCAGACCACTATCAACAAGTACTCATTACCGGCACGCTAGCTGGAGTCCGCACGCTGTCGCAGCCGCTGCTGAACCCAATAGGCACATTCCAGGGATCCGCGCTGGGCCCTCTGCTGTACTCGATATACGCCGCAGATATGCCCCTGTACCTCGATGTAGACACCGTGCATGACAAGTGCCTCGTGCAGTACGCCGACGATGTGCAGCTGGCTGTGTTCGGCAAGCCTCGGGACAGTGCAGTGGTGCGCTGGTTCGCAGTCTGGAGCAGAATCTTTCGGCCCTTTCACTGTGGTGCGGGAAGAACGGGATAAAAATTAACGCAAACAAAACACAGCTGATAGTTATTGGAACATGTCAAAATCTCCGTAAGATGCCTCACACTCAAGTACAGTTTATGGGCACGACGATTCTCGGCTCCCGTTCAGTCAAAAACCTTGGCGTAGTTTTTGACCAGAATATCACATTCTCGGTGCATGTAGATGACGTTGTGCGACGTTGTACCGGCCTACTCAGCGGACTGAGTCACAGCAGGCACGCGCTCCCACGAGACACGCTCTCCACTGTTGTGCAGGCGCTCGTTGTCTCGTTGCACTATGGGTCCGATGCAGGAATTAGCACGCCAAAAATAATAACTGCCCTTTAATGGCTGCTTTTACACCAGAGATGAAAGCCAGAACATCCGAAATGGATTTTGCGTGATTTCTAAACATGTAGGTACCGTCACGTGTGACATGTGAGATGTGACGTGTGTACCTATATAGTAGTGCTTGACGTTTTTATGTCAACCGTTTTCAGGGTGCAGGCTCTGACAGACAAAATGTCAGCTGAGTCCAATTTCGGTTTCTTGACAGAAAGCGATCTTCATTGCGATTAGCGGCTATTCATTTTTCCTTTAACTTGTTAAGCAGCTTTCCCAGTGCTCGAATGTCATCAGTCGTCAATTGAGCATTCAAAATACGAGCAATGCTAGCTGAAAAATCCTCTACTTGAACCGGCCCTACACCATCTGGACTGGTCAAGACGATGTCAAGAATGGCTTTGTAAGCAATACACATTGCTTATCTGCCTGTTTTGCTAGTGATGGAACGACAAGAATATACGTGCGCTCGCTACAATCAAGCTCAAACTACCCCGGCCACGTGGGTACAGTGGGCCGGGCACGCGGTCAAACCGCCTGAGGGCCAAGTCGCCAGACTAGTGCTGGAATGTCCGGAATTCGGACCACTAACCCGAAAGAACTGCCTTTTTTGCAAAGCCATCAGTTATGAGTTTCTGTCATATATGTCTATAAAACATTAGTCGTATCCACCAATACCCTGGTATTTTTGCCTTTGTGACCCTGCCGCAGCGCTCGCCGGTATGTCACAGCCGCAGCTAAGCGCAGTGACATCATCGGAAAAAAGTTTCATAACTTGCTTCGTCGCAGGTGGACGCAGCTAAATGACCTTGTTTCTGGTCAGGCAAGTATTGGGGAGCAAGGTAATATCAAAAATACCGGGGGGCATTGGGGGGCATTTAGTATTGCTCTGTATTTGTAAGTCTCTTGAAGCATTGCACACACATCTGTGACATGGACATTTAAATTAGCTGTGGCAATAAACAAGCAATGACACAGCTGACTTTTTTGCATTCATCACATTGCCCAAGCTTCAACTTATTAGTTTTGACCAAATATTTCCGTTTAACTATTATTTAGAACCGCCTATACTCGGGTAATTCCAACGTCCCTTTTCTCTCGGACGTGGACAAGGCAATGGCGTTCCATGATATGTGTCAGTTTGCGATGAAATATTGGGTACATGTGACATTTTTGGCAAAAATTACTGCTGTGTTCGCAAAATATGGACATTTTTACGTCGTTTGCGTCACATTTCAAGCCATTTTGACAAAGTCACCTAAATTATTTTTGGCGTGCTAAATCGTGCATCGGACCCATAGTGCGTTGGTACGGTACTGCATCAGTGTGTACGGTGTATGTGGTAGCACACAAATGGTACGACTGCAGAAACTGCTGAATTACGGTGCGTGTGTTATTTCGGGCCGTTGCAAGTTCGATCATATCAGTGACGTGCTGAAAGACCTGGAGTGGCTGACAGTGAAGAATCTGCATCAGTACCATTCGCTGACCCTGTTAAAGCGAATTTTAGCCAATGGCCAGCCGGAGACATTGTACGGTAGTCTGGTGACTCGAGGCGATGTTCACGGCCGAGTAACCAGACAGGCGGACCAGCTAGACAGGCCCACGATACACACGGATCCGGGGAGCAGACGCTTCCTGCACTCAGCTGTCACTGCGTATAACGCGCTACCGCAGGCGCTCCGTGAGATGGGGCCCAGACTCTTCCCACGGAACCTCCGTAAACACCTGCTCGAGCGTCAAAACGGCGGTGAATAGGTGTCGGATTGTATGTAGATGTGTGCATGAGTGTCTGTTCCCAGTTCCCATCGATTATTTTTGACGCGCGAATCATAATAGCCATGTGTTCATGGATGATTGCAAGATGTTAATACATACATACATACATGTGTCTCAATGCAATATGTTACCGCTCTCAATATACTCTGGCCATCTGATCTACGTGACATAATGCATTGCTTCAAGCGCGTACCGATGAACTATGAACGTTTCCCGGGCAAGATGAGCCTGCTAACTGAAGTGCGGGTTGTTTGGTGTTATGTGAATGTGTACGGGTTGAGTTCTACGAGCATCAACAGCCCTCGTCTCACTGCGTGGTAGGTTTTCTTTCTTTTTTCGACAAGATCGATGATAACTCTTAAGGCTATGTTCTAAGTCAATCGGAATTCACAACACAGAGACGCGCGGTGCTCCAATCATTCTATTGGATCTAGCATTCAGCAAGTTATTAGCCCAGTACGAAATAAAATACAAGTTTGTTTTTGGTACAACTATACACTTTTGTGTATCGCCGCCAAGCTGGGTAGGAAATGTATACGATGATGAACACAACGACACAACAAGGTGTTGAGCGAGCATCGCACATCTCGGTGTTATGTTTTCCAAGTGTTATGGAGAAAACCTATGCACTAGACGAGCCCTGTGTGTACATTCGTTTCTCAGTTCCGGTACGAAATGACCACTGTTTGCATGGAATGTGCCTTATGTTGTGAAGCAATTGCACCAATAAATAAAGAAGGTTCAATCAAGGTTGATGGTTGCTGTGCTCTTGTGGCAGGGTAACTGTTCTTTTTTCTTGTGGAACTGTGGACGAAAAATTATTAACTTATGAAAGGCTTGTATATTTTTATTTTTTAGGTTAAGAGCAGATGGGTAGTTGAATTCTGCGGTATCATAAAAAATGGCGTTACTCATTCTGACAATCACAGTTGTACATTCTACCATAAGCTCTGTACGATAACGCAAAGCACCACGAATCTGCTGAAACATATTCACCGATCAATGATAATTTTTGTCATGATAAATTTTGATAATACCACGAATAGCAAGGGTAGGGCGCACCAGGTTTCATGTTTACTGAATAACGGGATTAATGTTTATCTGTGCTACAAGGTATAATTCGATGACATATGATTATCACTATCGCCGCAAGTGGATCGATTGGGCATTGGTGCCATTCGACCTTACCGCAGCCGCGTCCGAAGCTGTCAATTGTCTTGAATTGCTTTGCGTTTATCGGAGCCATTTTGCATTTGCCACCGATTATATCGGGTATAGACCACTTGTGACCAGTCTTAGTTGCGGTACCGCGTCGTTGAAACATGCAAAAGTGGCCTTAAACTATTCATAACGCATACAACTTAAATCTGTTTATTACTTATCATCCGTGTAGGACGTAGGTAACGCACAGTACATTTAAGCAGTCACTCGTACTAACTACGTGGGATTCGACACTGAACTATCAATTATCCGCTGTAGCATAGTTCACATGTTTGCTATTTACTTGGCCAATGGCCTTATCATCCTTGTATTACGATGTCGGTGCGCTTCACTGCAGGTACGTACACACCTTCTTAGGCCTTGGCTATAAAAAACGCTGTAGGCACCGGGTAGACGCCGGGGTCACCATGCACCATTCCATCCAATCTCACTAACGCACGTCATGATTGTACGATGTGAAATCAAAGACACGTTACACTGTAATCGACATTCCCATGAAATGTCGGTTATGTTAAACCTTTTTCCTAGAACCGCCTACACTGTACAAGACCTCTATGTTCTTCAAACTTTTTACTGAATTTTCCTTTTCTTCGTGCCGAACCTGACAATGCGGACCCCGGCAGCCCGCTCGGCAATAAAAACAGTCTGCGCTGCACATGGGGCGGTTTGAGGTTGGACCGTGTGGTGTAATAATGAAACTGCATGAGGAGCGGGAGGGGCGGAGCGGGGAGGTGCCAGGATGGAGCGGGGAGGTGCCATGATGAAGCTGGGAGCGGGAGGGGCGGGGCGGGGAGCGGGAGAGGTGGAGCGGGGAGCGGGAGGGGCAGAGCGGGTTGCGGGAGGGGTGGATCGGGGAGCGGGAGGGGCGGAGCGGGGAGGTGCCAGGATGGAGCGGGGAGGTGCCAGGATGGCGCTGGGAGCGGCAGGGGTGGAGCGGGGAGCGGGAGAGGTGGAGCGGGGAGCAGGAGGGGTGGAGCGGGGAGCGGGAGGGGTGGAGCGGGGAGCGGGAGGGGTGGAGCGGGGAGCGGGAGAGGTGGAGCGGGGAGCGGGAGGGGCGGAGCGGGGAGGTGCCAGGATGGAGCGGGGAGGTGCCAGGATGGCGCTGGGAGCGGCAGGGGTGGAGCGGGGAGCGGCAGGGGTGGAGCGGGGAGCGGCAGGGGTGGAGCGGGGAGCGGGAGGGGCAGAGCGGATTGCGGGAGGGGTGGAGCGGGGAGCGGGAGGGGTGGAGCGGGGAGCGGGAGGGGTGGAGCGGGGAGCGGGAGGGGTGGAGCGGGGAGCGGCAGGGGTGGAGCGGGGAGCGGGAGAGGTGGAGCGGGGAGCGGGAGGGGCGGAGCGGGGAGGTGCCAGGATGGCGCTGGGAGCGGCAGGGGTGGAGCGGGGAGCGGCAGGGGCGGAGCGGGGAGCGGGAGGGGCAGAGCGGGTTGCGGGAGGGGTGGAGCGGGGAGCGGGAGGGGCGGAGCGGGGAGGTGCCAGGATGGCGCTGGGAGCGGCAGGGGTGGAGCGGGGAGCGGCAGGGGTGGAGCGGGGAGCGGGAGGGGCAGAGCGGGGAGCGGGAGGGGTGGAGCGGGGAGCGGGAGGGGCAGAGCGGGTTGCGGGAGGGGTGGAGCGGGGAGCGGGAGGGGCAGAGCGGGTTGCGGGAGGGGTGGAGCGGGGAGCGGGAGGGGCGGAGCGGGGAGGTGCCAGGATGGAGCGGGGAGGTGCCAGGATGGCGCTGGGAGCGGCAGGGGTGGAGCGGGGAGCGGCAGGGGTGGAGCGGGGAGCGGGAGGGGCAGAGCGGGTTGCGGGAGGGGTGGAGCGGGGAGCGGGAGGGGTGGAGCGGGGAGCGGGAGGGGTGGAGCGGGGAGAGGTGGAGCGGGGAGCGGGAGAGGTGGAGCGGGGAGCGGGAGGGGCGGAGCGGGGAGGTGCCAGGATGGCGCTGGGAGCGGCAGGGGTGGAGCGGGGAGCGGCAGGGGCGGAGCGGGGAGCGGGAGGGGCAGAGCGGGTTGCGGGAGGGGTGGAGCGGGGAGCGGGAGGGGCGGAGCGGGGAGGTGCCAGGATGGCGCTGGGAGCGGGAGGGGTGGAGCGGGGAGCGGGAGGGGTGGAGCGGGGAGCAGGAGGGGTGGAGCGGGGAGCGGGAGGGGCGGAGCGGGGAGGTGCCAGGATGGGGCTGGGAGCGGGAGAGGTGGAGCGGGGAGGTGTCTGATTAAAATTCATAGAAGAGGTAGGCGTTGCCTCTGTGGTCGGCTGCCGCACGACATCTGCGCTGCAATTTTGGCAGCGGATGCTCAGCTCCCTTATTGTTGGTAGCCTGTCGACGGCGGACGACCTGACGCTGGCCACTGGAAAGGGAACACACAAATATATCAGTTAAATAATAAAATATGTAACAGTATTGAATGTTGAATGTTGAACGATCCCAAATTCAGCTGCAAAATTGTGTCTCAAATACTTCACTATAGTCACTAATGTTGACATTGTAAAAATGTCACTTTCACTTATTGTAATTGTTGCTGAATCATTCAAACAGACAAAAAGTTATGATTGAAATAGCTGTAGGGGAAGATGGGGGAACACCGCCCTTTGGGGAACACCGCCCACCCCGATATCAGAAATATAAAAAGGACTAGGGCGACAGGTGACTGTCTTTTGGCAGCGTGACGACAACAGAAGTGCAGGTATGGGCAGTACACCGCATTGGTTTAGGTGATTTGCGAGAAATTCCTAATTTTACGTTGCGTGAATACGTTTTATACTTTTTTTCTAGCATAATAAGGAGAAGGCAACTTATCTTATTTGACAGACATTAGTCCTGAAGTAGCATTTTTTTTTTGCCATAATTAGGACTCATCCAAGCATGACGTGCTCCTGCTCGAGCAAAATTTTTGTCGTGCTGCCATATTGAAGGATTTTTTAGAAAAATGCAGACACTTGGGTAACACCGCCCACTTGGGAAATTTGGTATTTAATAGCACATTTTGACACCTTAGCCAGGAGTGACGCATTTCAAATAAAGAAAACGTTGTTGCTATGTTTTATTTTTTGAGGATAATGAAAAATTTCGAGAGAATGAAATTTTGTAACTTTAAGTTGTCTATACATATACAAGAGTACTACATTGTACCAGGGATATAATAAAATGGTTTCCACTGTATTTTATAAATATACTAAAACATCTCGAAATTTACGATAAGAAGAACAACTTAATAGTTCAGCAATCTACAAATTCGTTGCCTGCTGAGCTCGGGCGGTGTTACCCAACGGTCGGTGTTACCCCGAAAAATATAGACATTTACTAAATGTGGAAAATAATGCAATTATGAACGACACTACAATACAACAATTGCTTAATGTGTATGTAAAATTGATGCGACAATCCAATAAAACTAAGAGATTGATCATTTGGCCAAAAATCACGTGACTAGACACTAAAAGGTTAAGGGGGTCGGTGTTCCCCCGTCTTCCCCTAACTGCAGCGATCAGGCACTTATAGAGCGTTAATTATTGCGGAGCGAGCGAAGCGAGCGTAGTCTTTCGTAGATGAACGGAAATTGCTGTGTATGAACGGCCGGCCGTGGGGGTGCTGAAACATGAATCATTCCCCCCCCCCCCTCCCGGCCCGGTGCGGATTAAATGTAAATTATAGCTGTTAATAAACTGCTCTTTTAGTTAATGCTACTTGTGAAAAGTTAGTATTCTTTTAGCCCCCGCCACTAATGACGGTACACAAAATTAGAGGAAGACGCATTCTGACAGGCATTGTGGCATGTGTAGGCATACGAAGACGCTCACTTCTGTAAAAGATTCTCGCCAGGGCTTGCAGCTTTGAGTTGCCATCGGGCTGAAGGAGTTTAGCATCCAGTTCAGCATCTCCAAACGTCGTCTGCTTGAGCGTCGTTTTAACAATGTTTTTGCGGTAACAGAGCAGAACCGCATGCCACCCTTTACCCTGGAGCTTCTGTGCCTGCAAGCAGAGTAAAATGAGCGTCAATTAGGTAGGGGAGTGTCAGCTCCAGTAGAGCCCCAGACCTTGCCCGTAGCTTCGGCCGGAGCAAGAGTGCCGGAGCTAGCCCGAGTGGAACCAGTTACGGCATTAGACTTATTTTGCTGGTTGGGTAATGGCCAAGAAAAATTTATGTAAAATTTATACTTACATTCCATTCTATTTTCTTGAATATCCTATCTGTATTTTTGTCGGACATTTTGCGTCCGATGTCTTGGGCCTTGCGTTGTCGAGCAAGCGCCCTTTCTTTTATTATTGCTCTGAGGTCGCGCCCACAGCCACGGCAGCGCCGGCTGTTTCCGTGTCTGGGCTCCCCACAGGCGCATACACTTGTGCGAGTCATTATACCTGAAAAAGACTATTATCAATTATTTTGTTGTGCCTGTCCACAAGCTGTTTTAACGCATTTTCTTCCACCATGTAGTGCATAGTGAGGCAATGCTCCACAGGAAAACGGCAATCAATTGGAAAATGATTGTCGATTCAGATTAAAAAGGTGCATCCTCTTAATGTGCATCGCTTATCATCAGAAAACAGCACACATACACACGTTTAGGATAAGGAACCGACCATTTTTATTAAAACTCGCATGACGTCTTACCGGGAGCATCGATAACCGAAAAAAAATTATTCTGATGAGCAGAGTATGGTAGTTCTTTTGACGATTCTTCTAACCAGCTTTTCTGTAGTCAGGTAGGTCGCAAGTAGGAAAGGGTCGCTAATTAGACACCAGTTACCCTATATCTGAATTAGATTCAGATTCATATTATAACAGGCATAATATAACAGGCATTCTTATCATAGCCGATTTCACGACGTGTCATCTGGCGAAAGCACCATAGGCGTAGGAACGTTTTCGAAAGTGTGTGTGGGGGGGGGGGCAGGCTCCCAGAGGCCAAAACCTAACCTACCCCGAAAATCCAATTTCTCCTCGGATTTCGGCCACTTTGTTTTCGCAAACATGCTCAGATGAAAAAAGTCGAGACGAAAATGGTTAAAATTTCAGTCAGATTCCCGTCCATAAACTCAAACTGATGGACGCGTCCCCCTGTCCTCCGCAGCCGTCGGCGCCCATGCAAATTCTAGAGGCATCCAGAAACGTCTTTTTATTACGAGCGAGCGTGAAACGCACAAAGCGAGTCTTCAATATAGGTATATAAATCAGCATAAACGTTCCAGCTAGGCCCAGCCAGGCCTGTAACAGGGGTCTCTCCCAGATCTTGAGAACGGCTGGGCCGATTGCACCGAGTGATTTGGTATAGGGGAAGATGGGGGAACACCGCCCTTTGGGGAACACCGCCCACCCCGATATCAGAAATAAAAAGGTCTAGGGTGACAACTGAACGTCTTTTGGCAGCGTGACGACAACAGAAGTGCAGGTATGGGCAGTGCACCGCATTGGTTTAGGTGATTTGCGAGAAATTCCTAATTTTACGTTTCGTGAATACGTTTTATACTTTTTTTCTAGCATAATAAGCAGAAGAAAAATTATATTATTTGACAGACATTAGTCCTGAAGAAGTATTTTTTGCGATTATTACGACCCATCCAAGCATTACGTGCTCCTGCTCGAGCGAAATTTTTGTAGTGCTGCCATATTGAAGGATTTTTTTTTAGAAAAATGCAGACACTTGGGTAACACCGCGCACTTGGGAAACTTGGTATAGCACATTGTGACACCTAACCCAGAATTGGCGCATTTCAAATAAAGAAAGAACGTTGTTGCTATGTTTCCTTTTTAGAAAATAATAAAAATTATCGAGAAAATGAAATTTTGGTACTTTAAGTCGTCTAGTTATATAAATGAGTAGTACATTGTACCAGGGATATTATAAAACCGTTTCCACTGTAGGTACCTATTTTATAAATTTACTTACACGCCTCGAAATTTACGATAACAAGACCAACATTATAGTCCAGCAATCTGCAAATCTCGTTGCCTGCTGAGCTCGGGCGGTGTTACCCAACGGTCGGTGTCCCCGAAAAATGTAGACATTTACTAGATGTGACATGTGTGTAAAATTGATGCGACAATCCAATGAAACTGAGAGATTGATCATTTGGCCAAAAATTAGGTACGTGACTAGACCCTAAAAGGTTAAGGGGGTATGTGTTCCCCCGTCTTCCCCTACCGATAGGGACCGGTTAGCAGAATGATCCGTGCACAATGCACATGCCAACTTGAGGTCATTTTTCACTTATGCACGTTCAGGGATTAATAGACAATTAGGTGTCCTGCGCTGGTGGCTGATCAGTCCGGCCGTCTTCTCCAGCCGAAACCGCTCCACCAGCATACCTTATCACCATTCCCGATCCAGGGAGAACCTAGAGCTCCTGCAGGGACGCCGCCTCCAAATACCCCTTCCCAGTCACACCCTAAAGAAAGAGTGACGCCAATACTTTGCGAAAAAAAACTCGACTTGAGATCAGGGCCCCACATGGAGACTACGATTGCGTCCGTATCCAGCTTACCAATGCGAGTACGGTTGACGATGCACACCATTCCGGCATTCATCTGGAGGAACACAACTAATTATTTTCTACCGTACTTTTTATTGACCAGTATAACGCCTTTTGGGGCGACCAACGGAGCGACCGAGAGGGTGGGCGTTGCACGTGCGATTTTTTTTTTGGGGGGGGGGGGGTACCTCCAACTGACTTGTGCATGGCACCTTACTAACCGGTCTCTAGCGATGTGCCAAATTTTAGCACAATCGGCCCAGCTGTTCTCGAGATCTGGAAGCGGCACCCTGCACGTGCGCACGTGCAAAATGGGTCCCAACTGGCTTGTGCACGGCACCCTACTAACTGGTCTCTAACCGTGTACCAAATTTGAGCGCCATCGGTCCAGCCGTTCTCGAGATCTGGAAACGACCCCTGCACGTGCGCACGTGCAGCAGCACCCCAACTCTGGCACATGGATATGCAGTGCCTAGTGTGTGCCTACCTACATGCCAACTTTCAGCGCAATCGGCCAAGTAGTTACCGAGATATTGCAACAATTACAAAACTGACACCTCTTCGTTTTGCGCGTGGCACGTGCATAAGGGGTCACCCACATGCATCGGGAATAGTCCAATACTTGGTAGAAGGAATGAAGCTACCTTACAAAAATTACCCCATGTAAATCGGTCAAGTGGTTGCTGAGATATAAGCCTCGCAAAAGCGTCCGCACGGCCGGCCGGCCGGCCGCTCATACTCAGAAATTTCCGTTAATCTAAGGAAAGACTACGCTCGCTTCGCTCGCTCCGTAAAAATGGATCAAAATGAAAAATCTCGATTTTTTCCGTTGGAAGACACTGAAACGGGGCGGTCGCATGCTTGGCATTTGGGAGGAGGTGAGCCAGCTTGGCAAAGGGACCCCTGCCGACCCTGGGGGGCCTGGAACTTACATAGGGACCCATTACCATACCGTCCTCAAAGGCCGGTATGGGCCCCGCCGCCCCAGAGGCCGATGTGGGTCCTCAAAGGTCAGGGCGTGACGCCCAAAGGTAAGTCTTATGTCCCCAGAGCATGGACCCTTAGAGGTCAGTGTGGGGCCCTAAAAGACCAGAATGGGCCGGCGTTGGACCCCAAAGGCCAGCAGAGGGCCCTCAAAGGCCAAGATGGGCCCTCAGAGGATGCGGCCCTTAGAGGCCGGCATCGGGTCTTCAGAATCCAATGCGGGGCCCTCAGAGGCTAATGTGGGGCCCTAAAAGACCGGCGTGGGCCGGCATTGGACCCCAGAGACCAGCGGAGGGTTCTCAAAGGCCAAGATGGGCCCTCATAGGCCGATGCGGGCCCTTAGAGCCCTGCATCGGGTCTTCAGAATTCAGTGCGGGCTCTCAGAGGCACTTAAAGGCTAGTCTTAGGACCCCGGAGACAGAAATGAGGCCACCAGAGACCGGTGTGAGGCCCTCAGACGCCGGTTGGGCCCCTGAGACCGGTTTAGGGGTCCTCAAATGCCAGTGGAGGGCCCTCAGGTCAATGTGGGTCCTCAGCGGTCAATGTGGGCGCTTGACCGCCACTGATGGGCCTTTCGAGGTCAGTGTAGGACCCTCACAGACCGGTATGGGAGCTGGGGCATTCCACGATAGATCGTACCACTTTTTCCAATTTGACACCCTCATCTTGGATTTTGACGAGAATTGGTCTCAGCGGTAATCTGAATCGACCTGTAACAATTTCAGGCTTGTCAGGTAAGTATTTTTTTAGTTATGGTGTATAACATTTTTTGGATGTTCCTTGGCAGCGCAAAGTTTGGCGGGCTGTAACTCTAGGACGGATTGAATATCGTAGAAGAATAACCGTATGCTCACTATCTTTTAACAATCCAAAATTAGCCTAAAATGAATGAATATATTTCGGAAACGTTCCTTCTTCAGTTCAAAAGTTAACTATACCTATATATACCTGTACCGTCACGGTATAGTTAACTTTTGAACTGAAGAAGGAACGTTTCCGAAATATATTCATTCATTTTAGGCTAATTTTGGATTGCTAAAAGATAGTGAGCATACGGTTATTCTTCTACGATATTCAATCATGCTGCTCATTCTAGTACTTCGCCACCTTATTACAATTAACGTAACTATCTAGGACGGATTTTTCAATTTAGTTTTTTTTTTAATGTTTGGCTCATTGTTAAGAAGTATGCAAAAAATAAAGAAGGTGTTCTTTCTATGAATGTAGGTATTTATTTTGCGTCACGATAGTGGTTTCGAATAGGGATTTCGGGAGGCGAGGTTACAAATGGCGTGGTAAAGCTGCCTAGTGACCTCACGGGTTACTGAAATTTCCATTGAAGTCTGAGTGATCTGAAAAAAATGAAAAGAGGGTTCATCCAACCCTTTTCCTATAAGCGCGAGAGTGAAAAAAGGCTGTTTGGTTCTGGCATTGTTTTGGACGCCAATGACCATAGCTGTCCGAGATGAAAGTTACAGGACGCATAGGATGGTTTCCTCCAGAGGTCTCACAACTTGTATATCTGGGAATTTTTAAAGGTCACATGAGGTCAGGTCGGTCACGTGATATCACTGTTATAAGTCAATGGGGAAATACAAAAGCTATTATTTTGGAGCCGAGAATGATCTAAAACTAGCTCAGTGGCGTAGCGAAGGGGGGTCCTTATGGTCCCCAGGGACCTTCCTTGGGCCTTCCATGGGCCCCTGTCCCCGAAGCTGACTGCAGGGCCCTTCGAAGTTTCAAAAGTTCCGGGATGCGCTGTTTCAAATCGGGGACCGCACATGTATGGGGGCTTTACCTACGCACCTATTCGCTATCCAATTTTGGGGGCGGACTTCACCCACTTCATTTTTTGTGGGCCTCTTTTTTATTTTTGTTTAATATTTATTTCTTATAGTTTGGTTGAAGTCCGAGGGGTCCTCATCAGAGCTAGTGAAGGGGCCCCTGCTAGCTTGACGGGGGCCCTCTAAACTAAAGAAAGGCTCTCTGGGTACACGAGAGGGCCCTCTGAAAGCATGAAATCGATTGACGAGTGCCCTCTGAGCTACAGGAAAACCCTCTGATTGCATTAAGGGCACCCTGATCGCTTGACAGGGGCCCTCTGAACTACGGAAAGGCCTTCCGAATACACGAGAACGCATGAACTCGCGCTGAACTCTGAACTCTCGCGCTCTGAACGCATGAAGGGACCCTGATCGCTTGACGGGGGGGGGGGGGGCTCACTGAGCTACAAAAAAAAAAACTCGAGCGCATAAAGGGCCCTGATTGCTTGGCAGGGGCCTTCTGAACTGCAGAAAGGCCCTCTGAGCGCACAAACGACCCCCTGATCGCTTCACAGGGGCCCTCTGAACCAGGGATGCGGAGCCGGAGCCGGAGTCGGAGCCGGAGCCGCCGGAGCCGGCATATTTTGCCCGGAGCCGGAGCCGGAGCCGGAGCCGCCAAAAAAGGGGGCGACTCCGGCTCCTTTTTATTTTTTGAAGAGGAAAAAATAATTGACCTAGTTCGGTTTGACAGTACAAGGCAGTAAAACATATGGTACTGTCATGGGCCATCAAGTGAATGAAAAAAGCCGAATATCCCCAGTATCCCACAATCAACTTCCTGTCTGCTCCTCCCCCCCCCCACACGTCTACTGCATCCCCAGAACATGAGGACCGGTCATCAGGTGACGGCCATTGTTTTGAAGCCAGTGCAGTGGACTGCGACTCCCAGCACCGTCTCTTCCGACCCCACCTCACCCCCCCCCCCCCCCCCCAATGCAGCCGAGACGGGTGTCAGCTTACGATGCAGGTTCAGTGAACTCCGATTCGCGGCGACTGCGTTTCCAATGCCATCGCTTCCTAGTCCTTTGTTCTACCAGTTCTCTCCGAGGTGCGTTTGCGCGGGGACGCGGTGAGCCGGTCATGGCCAAGAGTAACGCGTATAACCAATCCAATTTTTCTTCCACCCGCATTTAATTGATTGCATAGGGGATGTACTGAGTCGGAGCCGGAGCCGCCGGAGCCGGACCATTTTACTCGGAGCCGGAGCCGGAGCCGATTTTTTCTCCGGAGCCGGAGCCGTAGCCGGAGCCGTCTGAAATATCCACGGCTCCGCATCCCTGCTCTGAACTAAAGAAAGGTCCTCTGGGTACATGAGAGGGTCCTCTGAAAGCATGAAGGGGCCGCCTGATCGCTTGACGGGGGCCCTCTGAGCTACATAGAAGCCCTCTGATTGCTTTAAGGGCCCCCTGATCGCTTGACAAGGGCCCTCTGAACTACAGAAAATCCCTTTGAATACACGAGAGGGCCCTCTGAACGCATGAAGGGACCCCTGATCGCTGGACGGGGGCTCTCTGAGCTACAGAAAAGCCATCTGAGCGCATAAAGGGACCCTGATTGCTTGCCAGGGCCCTCAAAACTGCAGAAAGGCCCTCTGAGTACACGATAGGGCCCTCTGAACGCATTAAGGGGCCCATGATTGCTTGACGTGGGCCTTCTGAGCTACATTAAAACTCTCTGAGTGCATGAAAGGGCCCCTGCTCGCTTGACGGGACCCCTCTTACCCACCGAGGGGCCCTCTGAACGCGTGGAGCTCTCTGAAGCGAGCTCATGATGGGACTCTCTGACTAACATCTGAATGGTCCTCTGTTAGTGTAAAGGAACCGCTTTTTGCATGAGGGGCCCTTTTTGGACAGAGAGGGCCTTCTGTCGGTCTGAAGGTCCCGATTGGCCTAAGGAGGGGCCCTTTGTTCGTCCGAAGGAGCCCATATCAACTGGAGGGGCCTTTTCCCCACCTGAGGAGGTCCTCTGTCGACATGAGGGACCTGTCAGTCTCAGGGTCCCTCTCTCGACCTGGGAGAGGCCCTCTGCTGTTCTGAGGGGCCCTTGCCGGTCTATGGGGCCCTCGGTCGACCTGAGAGCCCCCTGTTCACCTGAGGGGCCCTCTGTTGATCTGTTGGTTTCCGAATGTTGGTCTGATCCTATGTCAATTTGAGGGATCTCAGCTCGGATCCACTGTCGATCTGAGGGGCCCCTACCGTAAAGTGGGGCTGTTTGAAACGGATTTTACAGTTTTTGGCCTCTCCCTTCAAAGCGGTTGATTACGAGCGAGCGAGCGCAGCGAGCGAAGCGAGTCTTTTCAATATAACGGAAAAATCTCAGTATGAGCGGCCCGGCCCGGCCTGTAACGCTTTTGAGAGGCTTATATCTCAGCAACCGCTGGACCGATTGGCCTGCGGTCTTTTTTGCTGGGTAGCCCCATCCCTTCTACCCCGTAATTGACTACTTTTGATACACCTCAGTGACCGTCGTGGCACGTGCCACGTGAAAAGTCAAGGGTGTTCAAGCTGTTTTGCAAAAGTAGTGATTTTGAGAGGCCCATATCTCAGCAGGAGTGGGGGACAACATGGTGCTATACCTAATCTTTTTTTGTAGAATATCACATATTCCACGAAATCTCAGCTGAGGCCATTTTCTTATTTTCGGGCCCCTTCAAAAAGTGGATGAAATCCGATGACTTTTTGGATTTTGAGGGGGTTACCTTGGGCCTTTTTAATTTTTTTTTTTAAATTTGGACCTCTTTAAATTGAGGAAATCCTGGCTACGCCCCTGAACTAGCTCACGTACCTACCTACATGGTATCGTGATTTCATGCACTCCTTGCAAAGTTATATGCTTCACTTTTGCATTGTAAACCTTGCGTGACGTCATTTATGACGTCACTAAGGTCGTACGAGTTTTCGTCAATAACCCCCGATCAAATTGAGGTCAGGTCACTTTAAGGTAAAAAAGGTCAAATTTTAAAGTTGAAATTTTTCAACAAAAATATGTATCGGATGCAGTTTGAGCTCAGGAACACGATGATGCTATTTATATTGGTTACGATGTCAAATTCGTACAGAAAAATTGATTTGAAGAATTTAAAATTATGAAATTTTTGTTTTAATGCGTATAGCTTGCCCTTTTTTGAAGATATCTGGCTACATAGGCTCGGGTTTTTATGATGGTATGCTGCAGAGAAATGGCCAATCTTTTATTGGTGCTGCACAAAGTAGCTTTGCTACAATACTTTTCCAATAATGCTTCAGTACCTAAATATTTTTATAATTTACCTCGAGCTTAGGCAGACACTCGTGTTCCCATAAACTGCCGGAAATGAATGTGCCCCATGCACGAAAGTGCCCCGCTCTCCCCTACTGGTCACCAGGTCACGTGGTCTGTGGACTGTGGACTGTGGAGGTTATGTGGTAATCTCCTCGCGTCCACATCATCGCTGTATAGCCGGCTGTCCCCGACTAGAGATTGCAATCCCGGGATCGGGATCCCGGGATCCCGGCGGGATTTTAATCCCGATCCCGATCCCGAAATTCCGCCAATCCCGGGATCCCGAAAAATCAGTTTTTCACCATAAAAAGAATGCAGCCGCTGCACGAGTCTTGTTTACACTGTTCATGGTGCTGCGTGACATAAAGCAGAGAAACTATTTAGCTGGCACCCCGCATCGGCCGTCCACAATTGACCGTGTTGGTAGCTTCCGGGTATCACCCACAGCGGATAAGCCGCTTAAATGTGTAAGAAAAAGGGTCCCGAACGCCAAAAAAAAAAAAAAAATTGCAGCATCAGTGCAGCAACATCTCTATCAGGGTCACGGATCGTTCAGCGGTTCTGACTTATCCGTCCGTGGCCGGAACAAAAGAGGTCATCAAGACAGTGTTTGAGCTCGTGTCGCAGAAAGATGTCACAGATGTCACGCAAGTGACGGCAGAGCTCACCGATTCAAACGTTGAAGACGGTAGAGTGGAGCTCTCCCAGTCAGTGACTCTGCCCTCAAAGCGACTTTGGAGCAAAGTCTGAGAGACATTAGTGATGAATGAGCGGAACCGGGAGGGGAAGTGACCAAGCGACGTCTTGAAAACATTGTGAAATAGGGAGCTGCCAAATTTGGCGTATTTACACTGGTCGCGAGTAGTCAGACCTACCTGCAATGGCTTAAAACTGTCGCGCTAACTACGAGTAGCGTAGACGAAGAGTGAGTGAGGCGTGGATGTGCTGGAACCCGTCTGAATGACGAGATAGAAAACGCACTGGTCGGCGCACAGTTTTATTAAGGCCAATTGGGGTAATGCTAATCAAATCGGAACGTTTCTTTCGCAAATTCAATCGTGTTTATTGCAAATGAAATGGTCTAGGGATGGCTTTTGGTTGCCTCTTTGTTTGTGGTAAGCTAAAAGACGCAACATATGTCGCAGTAAGAAATTATTCTTACGACCTACAGTGACAAGACCGGGATCCCGGGATCCCGGGATTCCGAAATAAAAACTTTCGGGATCCCGGGATTGGCAAAACGTTCCGGGATTGCAATCTCTATCCCCGACGCTCGTCAGTCCAGCCCCAGGCTGACTCAGAACTCATTGTTCACAGTCACACCATCCCGGCCGCCACCGTCCCCATGCGCCCCCACCCCACCTTTGTTAGCAGAGACGACGGCTCGCCTTGCTGGCCGCTGTCACAAAGTAAGCCACGTACTGGGATATACGGTTAACTACGGCCACGAGTACAATTCGTATACAGGTAATTTACAAGCTTATCGACCTTTTACCGACCTTAGTTCCCTTTTAACGCTCGCATGTATAGGGGGGGGGGGGGGGTCGGATGGTCCCCCACCATGGTTTTTCGCGAATGACTCGCGCAAAAAGCGTCCGATCGCGACGAAACTTTCAGTACCCTCGAGTTGATCAATTTTACACCTACTCTGAAAATTTCATGATTCTGACCCAAATGACCTTTGACCTATGACCTGATTCTCCAGACCATGTTCGGCCGGAATCGCGATTTGGCGTATGTCAGCTACATTATCCGCGCGTTTCCAGTCTTTTTGTGATTGTAAACATCCAAACATGTGAAATGATGATCGTCCTATGCATCACGATGCGTGTCAAGGTCACCTGAAGGTCAGGTCAGGTCACTGACCTTTGATGACCTCGGTTCATTTTTTTTCGGGTTTTACATGTATTTAGGGTAGTTTTTCGAGCTAATTTCGAATTTAGCATCCATTTGAACATTTTCAAAGCAGTTTTAGTGCCTTCGTAGCATGTTACAACGCCGTCAGTGATAGTTGACACCTACTATGGATAGCCGGTAGGACGCCTACTGGTTGACCTAACCTGACCTGACCTGACCCGACCTGGCCCTAATGCATGAATATGTCATTTGTGATCAAAACCAATATGATATTCGTGATCAGCACCCCGAAAACCCCATGACAGCTTCACTTTACATAGTTCGAGCAGGTCCCGATTTTCCCGACTTTTGGGTCATTGACCTGACCTGGAAGGTCAACCAATGACCTAGGACCTTAAAATTGGGTATCATAGGCTTTCTCTCGTCACGGGCAACACGCTCCTTTTTTTCCACGAAGCTCTAGCTTAATCAGGGGCCGAACGGCAGGGGGGGGGGGTCCAATCGACCCCCGGTTAACCAGCGTAGTGTAGTTCCCTCTCATCACGGACAGTACGATCGTTTTTTTCCTCGTTTTTTTCTTTTTGCACAGCTCTAGGTAGATCAGGGGCCGAACGGTAAGGGAGGTTCAAGGGATCTTATTTGTTCGCAGCAACAGCGTAACTCATGCTTTCAGGAGACCTACTCATGCCTTATTTGTGCACTTAAAGCGATCAAACAGGCTTAAAAAATCTGACTATGAACACTAACACGGGCAAAGGTTAAGGGGATATGCCACTTTCTTTAAGTTATTTTTTCTGCAGTCTTAAGAGCTGTTTTATCCAAAATAATTACAACATACCTATTGAACATTTTCAAAAGGAATTATTTGGCAATTAATTTGATCAGAAAATGGCCTCAGCTGAGATTTCGTGGAAAATGTGATATTCTACAAAAAAATGATTAGGTATAGCACCATGTTGTCCCCCACTCCTGCACAATGTGCATATATCGTTAATCATTAATCACTACACCCATCGCTCGAAAGTACGAACATATTTACAGAGAAATGTACATAAAACAATTTTCGAAACCAATGTGCAGAGAAGGCTAATGCTTACATACCTTGTCGCTCCAGCGTAGATATAGGAATAGCGCGTAGAGGCACGTCCACCGCGCGGGCCCAACTCCCCACGACTGAGGCGACCAGCGGGACCAGCGGGACCCTTTGCGGGACCGGCGACCCAGCGTCGACCATCCCTACCAGTCTCCCCAGTCCCTACCTCAGTCACGTGACCAACCAGTTGCCCACCTCAGATCCGCACGCATAGATTCCGCTAAAAAGCTTAAGTATGCCCTCGGAGGCAGGGATGCGGGGCCGTGGATATTTCAGACGGCTTCGGCTCCGACTCCAGCTCCGGCTCCGGGTGAAATGTCATGGCGGCTCTGGCTCCGGCTCGGGCTCAGACTCAGTATATCCCCTATGGGCTACGCGATCAATTGAATACGGGTGACCAAAGCAATGGACGTAAGGAGGGAGGAGCAGACAGGAGGTTGATTGCGTACTGTGAGAATCTGGGGATACGTATTACGCTTTTTGCATTCACGTGATGGCTTATGACGTATCACAATCACATGTTTTACTGCCTTGTGCTGTCAAACCGAACTAGGTCAATCATTGTTTAATGTTTTCCTCTTCAAAAAAGAAAAAAAAGTGAGCCGGAGTCGCCTCCTTCTTTGACGGCTCCGGCTCCGGGCTATAGGTATTGTTTCACGGCTCCGACTCCGGCTCCGACTCCGACTAGAATAGTACGGCATTTTATAAGATTGGGACAGCATTTTACACCAGTAAAACGCCTGTTGGGGCGACCAACGGAGCGAGCGAGGGGGTGGGCCTTTCACGTACGAAATTGCGAGGGGGTACCTCCAACCAACTTGTGCACTGCACCCTACTTACCGGTTTCTAACGATGTGCCAAATTTGAGCGCAATCGGCCTAGCCGTTCTCGAGATCTGTAAGCCGCACCCTGCACGTGCGCACGTGCAAAATGGGTCCAACTGACTTTTGCACGGCATCCTAATAACCGGTCCCTAACCATGTGTCAACATTCAGCACAATCGGTTCAGCCGTTCTCGAGATCTGGAATCGACCCATGCACGTGCGCACGTGCAGCAGCACCCCAACTGTGGCACATGGTCATGGATATGCATTGCCTGGTGGGTGCCTACCTATCTACATGCCAACTTTCAGCGCAATCGGCCCAGTATGTTACCGAGATACCGATTGCAATTGTTACAAAACTGACACCTCTTCGTTTCCCTACTAACCGGTCTTTAGCGATGTGCCAAATTTCAGCGCAATCGGCCTAGCCGTTCTCGAGATCTGGAAGCGACACACTGCACGTGCGCACGTGCAAGCGGGGTCCAAACTGACTTTTGCACGGCACCCTACTAACTGGTCCCCAACCGTGTACCAAATTTGAGCGCAATCGGCCCAGCCGTTCTCGAGATCTGGCAGCGCCCCCTGCACGTGCGCACGTGCTGTAGCACCCCAACCTTAACACATGCAGATGAATTATCTGATGGAGACCTAACTGTGTACCGAGTTTCAATTCAATCGGCCCAACCGTTGTGCCGTTATTGAGGTTGCAATTTTGGGGGTTCTTAAAAAATGTCCAACTTTACCACGCGCCACGTGCGGTGGTTGGCAAGAACGCATGGTGGCCATCACACCACAGAACTTTTACGTCCAAGTGACATTCAGTAAAGAAGACCGCTTGTCAATCGGATGTCCCGTTCCTAAGATATTAGCTTTTGAAGAGCGTCCCCACGGCCGGCCGGCCGGCCGGCCGGCCGCTCATACTCAGGATTTTCCCTTAATTCAGTATGAGACTCCGCTCGCTTCGCTCGCTCCGTAACCACCAGTATAACGCCTTTTGGGGCGACTAACGGAGCGAGCGAGAGGGTGGGCCTTGCACGTGCGAAATTGCGAGGGGGTACCTCCATCTGACTTGTGCACGGCACCCTACTAACTGGTCTCTAGCGATGTGCCAAATTTGGGCACAATCGGCCCAGCCGTTCTCGAGATCTGGAAGCGGCACCCTGCACGTGCGCACGTGCAAAATGGGTCCCAACTGACTTGTGCACGGCACCCTACTAACCGGTCCCTAACCGTGTACCAAATTTGAGCGCAATCGGTCCAGCCGTTCCCGAGATCTGGAAACGACCCCTGCACGTGCGCACGTGCAGCAGCACCCCAACTCTGGCACGTGTATATGCAGTGCCTAGTGGGTGCCTACCTACATGCCAACTTTCAGCGCAATCGGCCAAGTAGTTACCGAGATATTGCAACAATTACAAAACGGACACCTCTTCGTTTTGCACGTGGCACGTGCATAAGGGGTCACCCACATGCATCGGGAATAGTCCAATACTTGGTAGAAGGAATGGAGCTACCCTACAAAAATTACCGCGTGTAAATCGGTCAAGTGGTTGCTGAGATATAAGCCTCGCAAAAGCGTGACCACGGCCGGCCGGCCGGCCGGCCGCTCATACTCAGAAATTTCCGTTAATCTAAGGAAAGACTACGCTCGCTTCGCTCGCTCCGTAATAACTATAGTTCGTTTTTTTTTAAAGTTTGCCCCTCACTGTAAACATCTTTGTGAACACAGCACGAGAATTGCTAGCTGAATTTCTGAGAAAACTGTCAGCGTCAGCGCACATTGTATGGGAGGCATGAATGGCATGAATACTATATTCAAAAGAAGTTTTGAACACTGATCATGTATCGTTATGATAAACGCGGTGTGATTTATTAATTAGTTTAGTTATAATTCCTGACGAGTCCTCGACCCCTGTGGGGTCACAAATAAGGCCAAATACGAGCTACGAATCTGCGAAATAGGAGCCAGGTAGCAGTGGTTTCCGCATGCGATAGGATGAGCGATAAACGATAAACGATAATTATCGCTGTGAAGTAAATCGGTTATCATTATCGTTTATCGCTAAGTTTTCAAAATTATCGCTCATCCACTTATCCACCTGACGAGTCTTCGACCCCTGTGGGGTCACAAATAAGGCCAAATACGAGCTACGAATCTGCGAAATAGGAGCCAGGTAGCAGTGGTTTCCGCATGCGATAGGATGAGCGATAAACGATAAACGATAATTATCGCTGTTAAGTAAATCGGTTATTACGGAGCGAGCGAAGCGAGCGTAGTCTTTCCTTAGATTAACGGAAATTTCTGAGTATGAGCGGCCGGCCGGCCGGCCGGCCGGCCGGCCGTGGTCACGCTTTTGCGAGGCTTATATCTCAGCAACCACTTGGCCGATTTACACGCGGTAATTTTTGTAGGGTAGCTTCATTCCTTCTACCAAGTATTGGACTATTCCCGATGCATGTGGGTGACCCCTTATGCACGTGCCACGTGCAAAACGAAGAGGTGTCCGTTTTGTAATTGTTGCAATATCTCGGTAACTACTTGGCCGATTGCGCTGAAAGTTGGCATGTAGGTAGGCACCCACTAGGCACTGCATATCCATGTGCCAGAGTTGGGGTGCTGCTGCACGTGCGCACGTGCAGGGGTCGTTTCCAGATCTCGAGAACGGCTCGACCGATTGCGCTCAAATTTGGTACACAGTTAGGGACCGGTTAGTAGGGTGCCGTGCACAAGTCAGTTGGGACCCATTTTGCACGTGCGCACGTGCAGGGTGCCGCTTCCAGATTTCGAGAACGGTTGGGCCGATTGTGCTCAAATTTGGCACATCGGTAGAGACCGGTTAGTAGGGTACCGTGAACAAGTCAGTTGGAGGTACCCCTTGCAATTTCGCACGTGCAAGGCCCACCCTCTCGCTCGCTCCGTTAGTCGCCCCTCAAGGCGTTATACTGGTCATTATCGTTTATCGCTAACTGCTAAGTTTTCAAAATTATCGCTCATCCACTTATCGCAAGTTACAAAAATTATGAACGATAAACGATAAAATGTAAAACGGGATGATGACGATGTAAGAATGAAAGACGATCGGCAGTGTATGGGGTGTATGGCGCGCGGCAGTATGTGTGCGCAACCTGATGCCATCTGCTAAGTGTATAGATCTGCAAATAAACTTTAACTACACTTATTGAAGCTGTATTTCTTATCGCTTTTGTTATCGCTGTAAAAAAAAACAATTATCGTTATCGCTGTATCGTTTATCGTTTCGTTATCGCTGTTAAAAACAATTATCATTATTGTTTTATCGTTTATCGTTTCGTTAGCGCTGTTAAAAAAGCAATTTCCGTTATCGTTTTATCGTTTTATCACTATCGCTGCTAATTTTTTGCAAATTTTTATCGTTTTTCGTTTATCGTTATCACAAACCTTACCTACTTATCGTTTTATCGTTATCGCAGGTCCGAAAATTAGTTATCGCGGAAAGCACTGCCAAGTGCCGCCAGGTAGACATTATTTTGATTAAGTTGACCATCTGTGAAATAAATGTGTGCCAACCAGTTTTCTCAGTAATTCAGCTAGCAATTATCGTGCTGTGTTCAAACAGATGTTTACAGTGAGGGGCAAATTTAGGAAAAAAAACGAACTAACTATATAGTAGCTATTTATGTATTAAAGCTCGACCATGGTTTTTGCTCCATTTGAAAGCTAACGAAACATGCTTTGAGATGACACCCTGTTTTTTTACGGCAGATACTTGATGAGACGCTTTGACGAAAAGTGGTGAACATTGAACGTGTAAAAAAAACATGGGGTAGGGGAGAGTGGAGTAAGGGTACTTGGCCGGTGCGCTCATGGTCACTGTGCTGGGACGGCCGAGTTGTCATGGTCAATTGTACCATAAATGACATGATTCATGACCAACTTTGACTTCTTTGATGCCTTACTTCCGATTGGTTAACTGTAAGAGCATGTGACGTCATCAAAGGTTACCAAAGGTTTTTTTTTTGCTAATAAATCCTTATATAAAAATGATTCAGCTGCACAAATGGTCTCATTCTGTTCAACTCGCCAAGGCGCATCGAATGATATGCATGATGACCTTGAAATCACGTGACCTTGAGGTCAAGCGACCTGAGGTAACGTGACTTGAGGTCAACCTTTGACCTTGACATTTCGAGTTCAACACATATATGTTTCGATGCGGACTGACGAGAGAATTACGATGGTACTCGAAGTTTTGGCCTAGCTTGATTACTTCAAAAGTTATTCGTAAAAAAACTGTCTTCGCATCTAGAGCCGCTAATTTGGCTATTTTGACCCCTGTGACCCTTGAGTCAACCTTCAAAATGCGGCAAATGCGTCATAGGTCACACGTCATTGCTAAATCTGAAGCTGACTCGCACTATAACAGAAAATCGCGACCGCAAACTAATACCGGCCAAATTGCATCACACCCCCGGCCAAATAACCCTGCTAGTGGGGCAATTTGGCCGCCTTGCATACCTTTGTAATCCGTCACAATTTCAATATAAGTAATTACTCTATCATTTCAAGTTCACTGTCCAGTAAAGTGAAATGAATGCGACACCTGCCAGCGTTGAGAAAATGCAGAAATGTTTCGTCAATTCTAAGTTACATCGTTTTTTTTTTAAGGGGCTAAATTACCCCATCCTCCCCTATATGTATATATATATATATATATATATATATATATATATATATATATATATATATATATATATATATATATATATATATATATATATATATATATGTTTCAATGAAAATGACAGCGTAACGGGCGTTGTTTTGCTTCTTGCCAAGATATATATATATATATATATATATATATATATATATATATATATATATATATATATATATATATATATATATATATATATATATATATATATATATATATATATATATATATATATATATATATATATATATGTCGTAGGCATCGGGTGAAATCTGGCATTTCATGAAATGTCTAGGCATTAATGGAATGCCGGCAAAAACTGAAATCTTCGTAGAAATACGAACGTTACAGCGATTGCCTGAAAATTTTAGGCTTTTCATGAAGTGCCAGGCGGAGGCCAGGCACTCCCTGAAATATGGTCAAAACCAATTGAGGACACTCGTTGCCTAGGCATTACATGAAATGCCCGACTGACGGCCGGCACTTTCTGAAACGGTTACCAACCTCCCAGCCCTAGCGGTTGGAACCCCCATAGTAATGGCCATGTCCAAAGTGGACCGTGGGCCGCTCGATCCTGCTAACTCCACGCAGTGATCACTGATGCAAGGAATGATGTGTATCAGCTGAGTACGCGCGCCGGGGTCATAAAGGGCTGGTTTCCGCGCTCAGCTTTGCGGGAAACCAATGCAAACGAGGTTGGGGTGGTCGGAACAGATCGCACTCTTGGCCTGAGAGAGGCGTTCCGAGAGCAGTTACTTTTTGGAGGGCAAGGGATGAAGCAGTGTGCATACCGGGCCAGCGCCAAACAGTGCAACACCAAGAGGTGCAAGTGCCGCAAGGCTGGAATGATGTGTACGAATCGGTGCCACGCGGCGCTCCCATGTGTCAACAAATAATAAAACAGTTCTGGAAGTTGGAACCTTTTGTTTGAAAATGCGGTCTCTATAGGAGGCCTGCAACTATGGCATGTTAATTTGTTGCAAAATGTTTCATGCAAAATGTATATTTTCATAAGTACGATTTGGGGTACCAACATAATGTCGGACGCGTGTTTTGCCAAAATTATGGTTCCATAAAAATGCATGTAACAAACAAACTATGCGTCACAGCTGTCACACTTGCGGCAAGTCGCCGTGGAAAGCCTACCTATATTGAGGGTTAGGTATTAAGAAGCAGCAATTCTGAAAATGACTTCTCGCGTAACCATATTCAGCGATAGATGCAAACAAGTTATATGGTAACGCATAAACACTTTTTTCCCCTGCTTGGCGTGGGGCGGCGGTCAGAGTGTGATGTGATGCGGGGTGATGCGGGGGTCAGAGGTGGCGAGCCGGGCACACACATGGTGGTACGCAACAATGGTAGTCCACAGCAGAAGTAATGTGGGGTTTCAGTCATGGGTATGTTCTGCTTCTGAAGCTTAGGAACGATTAGCCAGACTACAATGAAACTTTGAATGTAGCTTATATGTATCGTCACCCTTGCAGCTGCAACTTTAGCTATTGACATCTTCTTTTCGATCACTCCGCATTAAACAATCGCCAGTCAAAGCCAACCGTTGAGATTGGTAAAACCTAACATTACTTTAGCGGTGGGCTGTACGCTTCCGGTGGTGGGGTTAGTATAGCGGCCGGTCCCCTCGGCGCGTGGGAGGGGCGACCGCTGACGGCCTAGGCGTAGACGGCTTCGGTTTTCACTTCTCGCCCGGAATGATCCTTCCCCCTCTCTGCCCTGGCGGCCCGCCGGAGTCCGGACGGCAGCCGGCCCCAGGCCTACTGCCATGGGTGGAGAACCTGCCCCGGCCACCCCGGCCGTGGCCGGGGTAACTTTCAGCCGACCCCGGCGCGGCCGGGGTAACTTTTTCCACTTTTGTAAATCCTAAAAGCTGTCTCCATACGAAACAAAAACTGCCATCTATAAAAGCATCTCTCATTATTCTTATCTACCTTGAAAAGTTCTTGAAAAATTACTTTATTTTCATTTTGGAGCTTCTATGTTTTTAAGTCTTTTCATCGCGGAGCACGACATGTTTCATCAAACAGAAGTAAATCATATTTAAGGGCCGTTATCGTAAGATGGCACTGTAACAACATCACAAGACAGGACGAGGGTAATATCAGTGAGGTAGAAGGACGAGCTGCTGGGGCTCAAGGCTCCGGGCTCCCCCAACTTAACCCGCGCCAGGGTGGTGGCCTTATCGTAACACGTTGAGTCGAGAGGTGGGCTTTTCACGCTCCTTCTAACTCGGCTACTGGGCTACGAGGCGAGAAGCGGAACGACGTTTGAAAGAACGACAAACGTGATCAGAGAAATCTGGTCATGTTTTAGGCAAGCTCAACAATAAAATCACCATAGATCATCAAAAGCCAAATTTCTCTGATTTTAGCGTTCTCCGACAACTTTTCTCACAGTTCATGAACCTAACTGAGCTTAAACACTGCAAAAAAAAAAAAACATTCGATTACTCGTTTAAGGCTCGGTCGCGAATAATATTTCAGGTGCGAGCTCAAATCAATAAGAGGGTCAAAACGGTCAAACTTGACATTTTTTTTGTGTGGGAAGGTTGCAACTTCCACGGAATAAGCTTTGCAAAGGGCATGATGGCATTTTTAGCACGATCATCCAGCAAATTTGACATGATGACCTGACCTAGCACTAGGTGACATGCGTCCGAAATTTTAAGGCGTGTTGCAAAATTGTTACGGAGCGAGCGAAGCGAGCGTAGTCTTTCCTTAGATTAACGGAAATTTCTGAGTATGAGCGGCCGGCCGGCCGGCCGGCCGGCCGTGGTCACGCGTTTGCGAGGCTTATATCTCAGCAACCACTTGACCGATTTACACGCGGTAATTTTTGTAGGGTAGCTTCATTCCTTCTACCAAGTATTGGACTATTCCCGATGCATGTGGGTGACCCCTTATGCACGTGCCACGTGCAAAACGAAGAGGTGTCAGTTTTGTAATTGTTGCAATATCTCGGTAACTACTTGGCCGATTGCGCTGAAAGTTGGCATGTAGGTAGGCACCCACTAGGCACTGCATATACATGTGCCAGAGTTGGGGTGCTGCTGCACGTGCGCACGTGCAGGGGTCGTTTCCAGATCTCGGGAACGGCTGGACCGATTGCGCTCAAATTTGGTACACGGTTAGGGACCGGTTAGTAGGGTGCCGTGCACAAGTCAGTTGGGACCCATTTTGCACGTGCGCACGTGCAGGGTGCCGCTTCCAGATCTCGAGAACGGCTGGGCCGATTGTGCCCAAATTTGGCACATCGCTAGAGACCAGTTAGTAGGGTGCCGTGCACAAGTCAGTTGGAGGTACCTCCTCGCAATTTCGCACGTGCAAGGCCCACCCTCTCGCTCGCTCCGTTAGTCGCCCCAAAAGGCGTTATACTGGTTGTTACAATTACGAAATCTTCCGCACCTGCGTGCAGCAGTTTTCCCTAAAAACGTACAAACGGCAGACATCCATTATTCTATGCCACACAATAGGGGTTTTAATAACTCAAAATGAATGACCTTTTCCTCGAATATAGAAAGCTTAAATGTCGAAAATGAAGTATTTAGGTGAATTTTCGCCCACAGGGCATCATCAGACAAGCAATTGGCTGTCTGGTTGCTTGTCTGATGATGCCCTGTAGGCGAAAATTCACCTAAATACATACATCATTTTCGACACTTAAACTATCTATATTCGAGGAAAAGGTCAAATATGTTCCTCGCAAGAGCACTCAACACCATATCTTCAATCACCGGAATATGGGTTTGTTGATAACCGTTGACAAATATTTGAGCATCATCGTCTTTCTGACTTTCGGTCGCCGGCCGGGGTAACTTTTTCAAACATTCTCCACCCGTGCCTACTGCCGTGTCGGATTCGGTTGTCGGGCAGTGAGGTGGCTCCTAAGGTTTCCTTGGAGACAATCATGCCCGCCATCTGACTATATAAGCATCATCTGTCTGATGTAGGTATGTCTGCTGTTACAGACGGTGGTAAAAACATTCAACTCATAGCGGCGACGCGGCTATGGAAGGTTAGGACCCTGCCCGGGCGCCACTGAACGTGACCGGAGCAAAGGGAGACGGGGGTCGGAGACAGATAAATCACCCCGCCGACAGACGCGGGGCAGGCCCTGACTAGGGGTGGTGCGAAGGGGAGTGTAGGAACGGGCGCGCCGCTGGCAGGAGAGCCGAGAGGCGCGAACGGCAGTCGTCGACTGCGACGGACGGCGAGCGGAGCAGAGAGTGGGCGAGAAGTTTACACAAAGGACACGCGGGGGCCTAATACACTTCTAGTTCTTGTGAACCTCTGCCGTTTGCTTGTCTGGATTACGTGCACGTGCCTGCTCCCAAGCATAAATAATGTCATTTAATATACCTATTCAAAAACTTAACAGCGTAGAGGATATCTAGAGGAAATCCAAGGTTACTTTACTAATAAGGATATCATAGGTATGGTATCGAGGAAATCGTGGGTGCCGACGCTTTTTGGGAATTCCGGACTCTGGGACCGGGCCGGCCAGCTCAAGATTCCTTTACCAGACAACCCGGCGCGCACCGACGCCGTCAAAGCGTGGGTGACCGAGGGTTGCTGCGGGAGGTCCCCCCCCCCCCCCCCCCCCCGGTACACCGCCGGCCGGGGCAGCCAAGGGGACGGCCGCGCCGCTGAGCTGACCACCGCAGATGTGTCCTTTGTGTAAAGATTCCAGGTAGCGGCGCAAACCTCGGACCCGCCACCAGGTAATACCTCATCAATCACAGTCCATACGCGGTCGGGTTGGCAATAAATGGCGCCCTACCGCTCCGGCTGGGACCCCAACGCCGGGAGCGGTCGGCTGGTCGCCGCTCCCTCGTGCCTTGGCGCGGCGAACCCGCCACCCGCCTCGGCACCCCCGCCTGGCCGGCCGCCGGGGACGGGCCCCGGCGACCGTCTCAGCGTCCGTCATTGTTGACTTTAGCCGGACGGTGAGCCCTCGAGCGAAGTACATAAATCAGCGTCGGCTCAAGACTAGACGGCGTCCCCCGACCCCCAGGCACACAACTGGGCCATGCCGCGTCTCAACCGATCAGACACATAGGCGGCGGAACGGGGGGGGGGGGGCACCGAGCCCCCCTCCTTGATTTTGGCATTTTACCATTAGCCCGATTGGCGTTGCATGGAAAGAAAGGGGCCAAAAGTCGGCAGTGCCCCCCCCCTTAATTGAAGGCGTTCCGCCACTACTGTCACCAGGGCTGCGGAGTCGGAGTTGGAGTCGATATTGGAAACCCCAGCCGGAGTCGGAGTCGGAGTCACCGAAAATCTGTCGACTCCGCAGCCCTGCCAGGTGTGCGGAGTCGGAGTCGGGAGTTGGAGTCGATCGGAGTCGACATTTCTGCCCGGAGTCGGAGTCGGAGTCGGAGTTGGTTTTTGAAAGCCGGAGTCGGAGTCGGAGTCGCCGTAAATCCATCGACTCCGCAGCCCTGACTGTCACACAGCTAACTACACAAAACTGCAAACTATTAGTAGTAAGTACACAGCGCTTTCCTGCATAATTCATTCGAAGCGTGCAATGCCTTTCTTTTGATGAAACCAGAAGTGATGGAACCTTTGATGGAACCATACAAGCTTTCGGTGTTGCGGCACGGTGGAGGACGCCAGCTGACTGCGGGCTGAGAGCAAGGCATTCATGCAATTGAAGCGGCGCTCAGCGGAATAAACATGGTAGTGGCTTGGGGAGTGAAGGTCAATGACCTGCGCATCAACCCTCGGCCACGGTCTGTTCAGGTGGATCTCCGATCTGTTACCGACGTGCGTCTCCGCCGGCCGAGATCCGGCAGCCGACCGACCCAGCTGTGCAGCTGAAAATCGTGACGATATGAACGTAACGAGGCAGAAACAGTGCGGCGGAGTGAGAGAACCCGCCGGGCTCCAGGGGAGATGTACTTACCTACGACAACGCCGACCCGGTGACGTTCTGGACGAAATATTATAATTGAGCGTTGTATTTGTGCTTATGTGCTCCGCTGTATTGTGGTGTAAAAGTTTAACCCTCGCCGGACCTATCGGTTTTCTACATACGCGCCGGCCGAGGGGGGGGGGGGGGGCGTGTACGACCCCCCTCGCCGTTTCGCAGTTCAGTTCAGTTCAGTGTATTTGTCATATTCCTCCATACATTCGAGGCTTTTCACATGACACGTCAGTTCAATGGTAAAGGTAAGAAACAGTAAAAAAAAAAACGGGGTTATGCTATGCTAAAAACCACATATGCTAGATCACATATCGAGCAGCACTCGTTCCAATGCTCTGGTGGAGCTGGTGGTGGAGCCCCTGGTGGAGGTAGCGCATCGCGGAAAAAACGAGCATGTGCGCCGTTTCAAGACGCAGAGATTGATACCCGATTTTAAGGTTCTAGGTCAACCGGTGACCTTTGTTGAAGTCAGGTCAAGCGCCCAAAGGTACGGTTCGGTTTTTGGTGAATAACTTCGCTAAAAACGGTCGCAGAGCCGCGATTTTGGCAGCGTCGTGTTCGCCTTGCTCAGGCGCGTTGAATTATATACCTACTTTTTGTTTGGGTGAGGTCACCTTAGAATGTTGACCTCGGGTCACGGTCAGGTCAGCGCCCCCAGGTCACGAAGTTGGTCGAAGGAGGTCATATCGCATATCATACGATTCGGCAGGTCTTCCTGAGTCCATTGGTGGCTTTCCCGACTTGCTAGCTTAATTTGATCGGAAGTTCTGGACGAAAAACTAATATGACCCTAATGACGTCATAAATAACGTCATGCAAGTTCAAAATTGCAAGTGACGAATGGAGCCTTGCAAGGAGTGCATAAAATCAGGATTCTGTGTGCTTGAGATAGTTGGAGATCGTTCCCGGCGCCAGAAAAGCAGTTTTCATTTTCCCCCATTGACTTATAATGGCGAGATCACCAAAATGACCTGACCTTAGGTATATGACCTTTAGAAAAAAACCGAGATATACAAGTTGTGAGAATCCTAATGGATACTATCAAATGGATAATTAAACTAGGTCCTGCAAATTTCATTTCCCTGTGAAAGCTCCTCTGGCAGTGAGGGCGTTGCGAAGTTGCGACATCTGAAGACCGTGCAGAGGTTCACTCATGACGTCATATGTCATTGACCTGACCTGACCCGAAAATGCAGTTGATGTCAAAAGATCCGGCTTGAATAAAGGGTCAGGTATGCCAAGTTTCGGCTCTCTATCGCCGGCGTGTTCGGAGCTATCGCGGAAAAAATCCCTATGGGGTCCCCCACGGCCGGCGAGGGTTAAGTCGCTTGTCGAATTCGAGCGCATTGTTTTGCAACTTTTATTCATCGTGACTGTTCGTTTTGTTTTTCAGTTTGAGTGTAGGCATGTTTCTCGAGAAACAGGGGAGTTGTAGCGAGTGAGTGGGCCACGTGGTGGCCGACGGACGGACAGAGCCGACACGGAGCGCCGCTGCGCCGGCCCGACGAGTCGGGTGTAGAGTTTCAGGTGATAAATCTGTTCTGTTTCCGGCGGAGCTGAGTCCCGTCCCGGGTCGGCGTGGCCGTCGCCTTCCGTCGGAGAGAGTCCGGCTGCAGGGTTGGTGCGATGTGCAAGTTTATTATGACACGACATTCATATATTTAAATCCGACCGTTTTCGAATCAAATAAAATACAACTTTCATCTTCAGTGACAAATCCTTCTAAATGCCATGACTTCTAAAAGACAACGAGTCTGCAGACCGCCTGGCAGCGGAGGCCGCTACAGCATCAAACAACCATTTTCACGGACTACCAGTACACAATGAGAAATCGCCACGCCATGAGTGGATCGCTCATGATCGTAAATACATACATACATACATACACACATACAACATAAATACACATGTGATAAATCTTGAGCATATGGTCAGCTTTCACACAAGGTCACGCAAGAGTGACCGTCTGCCGACCGCCTGGCAGCGGAGGCCGCTACAGCATCAACAACCATTTTCACGGACGGCCAGTACACAATGAGACACGAACATAAACACACATGTGTGATAAAAACATACCAGGGGCAGATTCTGGAGTGAGTGACATAATGAATCTAACCACTGGATGAAACGGACAAAATTATGTTCAGCGCGATGATGTTGATATCTGTTGATACCCGAAACGGTATTCAAAGTCACGGTATCTGAATAGTCATGAACTAACGTTTTGTTATAGTCAAAGTTTTGATTTCCGTTGAAAAATTAGCTTCACATTTCATCAAATTGACGTGTTTTTTAAAGAAATGATAATAAATTCGACGCCTCCTCTTTCTGCATTTTGCACGTGCAACCGGGGTGACCCACATGTATGCGATGTGCCAGTTTTGAGCGCAATCGGCCCAACCGTTCTCGAGATCCAGAAGTGGCACCCTGCATGTGGGCACGTGCAGCAGTACCCAAATTGGCTGATTGGCTGACGATGACGTGGCTGCATTCCTCAGCAAGGCACTCTTTACTTAAAGGGACCATCCCACCTTAACATTAGTTTTGAGTTGAGATAGCCAAGTTTGCGGCCAGGCTCAGAAACCACCATTTATCCTGGTCGCAACCCCCGCAGCTTTATGGTGTTCAAGAAATTTCTTCCCTTTACTTGCAGGGTGGGACCAGCTTAGTCCCTATCTCTTAACCATTACGCGAATCTGATGACGTCATCAGGCTTTCGAACGTCCGTTAAATGTTTGACTAAAACGTTTTGTAGCACGCGGTGGTATATGCTGCTTTGCGCGCAACAAATGCCGCACTTTCAAATAAAGTCGCTAGGAACAGCGGAGATCCCAAAAAGTAAACAAAAGTAAAAGTCTAATATCTTGAAAACCAGTGAATATTTTTCGATGAAATTTGGTAGATATTCGTTTTCGCTCTTTCTGAACCGAGCGACATCACTTTCATGCCAATTCATAAACTTTTTTGAAGGTGGGAGGGTCCCTTTAACCCGCGCATGACTGGGGGGGGGGGGGCTCTACAGAGCCCCCTCCCGTTTTTCGGCAATATCTTCTAAACCGTATCACGGATCAACACGAAACTTGCAGTACCCTCAGAGGCATTAATTTGACATTTTGTGTTAAAATTTCAACTTTCTAGCTACCCTAGTTTGGCCGGAAATGACGTCAGAGTGACATCATGTCGGCCGATTTTGATGCAAAATATTGAATTACGGCAAACGCTCTTAAGAACTTAGTCTTAAAGCTAGATCCAATTTCTTTGCGTCAGTGGACTACAAATACACGCAGCTACCAGACTGCTCTCTCGAATTGTCAAAATTTTGAAAATTTTGAAAAATATGTTTTTACAATAACAAAAAATATATTTATTGATTTTTTTCAAAAAGTTTGATTTTTTAACCGGAATTTATGTAATAGAACACACACTGATGAACTACTCTAGCAAGTTTTAGCCCAATATCTGCAAAGATAGCCAAGTTATTTGCATTATTGTCAAAATTGTACAATGATATATTTTTTTCAAAATCATTTTTTCAGTACGTTGTTGACATCGTACGGCAACATAAATGGCACCATCGTGTTCCTGAGCTCAAACTGCATCTGACAGGCATTTTTTTTTGTAAAAAAATAATTTTCAAAATTTGACCTTTTCTGACCTGAAATTGACCTGACCTCCGGTAAATTCAGCTAAAAAAGACCTGAAATAACAGAGACATTATTTTCGAAATCTACGTGTAAAATTGACCATAAAACATGCGTCACGTGGCCGATACATGATATACAATTTTCGTGACCTAGGATGACCTGGCCTTGACCTGAAAAATTCGAAGTAAAAGTTTAAATTGTAAACAAGCAAAAATGCCGATAATTTTTATTTTGACCTGACCTGTGACGTCATCGGTGACCTCGAGGTCAATGAAAATAGGTTTCACTCGCAGGGTTGTGCTTGACTCATGAGTCGAGTCAGAAATTTGACTCAACTCTGACTCAAATGAGTCAGATTTGAGTCGAGTCGGATAAAATGTTGAGCTGTTGAGTTGAGTCAGAGTTGAGTCGGACACAAATATTAAGGCGTTGAGTTGAGTCAGAGTTGAGTCAGTAAAATAACTTTTGACATTGAGTTGAGTCAAAAACATTTAGGAACATTAGTCAGCTGACTCAACTCATTCTAGCCTTGGTATATAGAAGGTCTCTTGTTTTGAAACACTTTTTATTAGTGTGACGTTATGGGCGCAAAATGACCTTCGCAGTCGGCGCGCCCTAAAGCCCCAATAAACAACAACAACAGCTGACTCATCTTTCTAGAAACAATCTACATAAGCTTTTCATTCTCCCCCTGCTTAACAACTTAGGCCTGGCCCTGCTGCAGGATTTTTTTCACCCCTCCCCCCGCTCAACAACTTTTTTATCTGAGTCAATTTTGAGTCAACTCACTTGACTCAACAAAAAATTTGAGTCAAGTTTGAGTCAACTCATATTTTCATTGAGCCGCTTGAGTCATGAGTTAAGGGAAAAAATCAGCTCCTTAATTGAGTCAGAGTTGAGTCAGGGCTTTCTGAAGTTGAATGATGAGTCGAGTCGGCAATTTTTTTTTTGAGTCGAGCACAACCATGTTCACTCGACAGTTTTTCAAGGGCTATCAGACGCCGTTTGAAGTTTGACGATCGGCCGAGTAGTTTCGGAGATAAGAGGGGGCTCTGGAGAGCCCCCCCCGCTTAGTCACTCGCGTTATGGAAAATACCCCAGTCATGCGCGGGTTAAGGAGCGAGAAATGGAATATCTTAGTCTAGGGTGATCGTTGGGCCGTAAAAGCTCCTGATTTGTGCTAGTCTCAGCTCAAGCTACGAAACTGCTATTCCAGTTTAAAATCCCATGTTAACCCGCGCCCCGCTGGGGTCGTGGATTTCCACGCCCTGGGGGGAGGGGTCACAGGTGCATTTTTCCGATTCAGTGTGTCATGTTTGCCTATGAAACGATGTTTGTGAGGGTTTTGAACATTATTCGTCCAAAAGAGGCGCATTTCAATTTTCTCCCATTGATTTATAATGGAGAATTCGCAAAATTGACCTGACCCTGGGTCACCGATATCGAAAATCCGAGATATACAGTTTGTACATACTGTTACTCTTATCAATCGCTGAAAGTTTCAAGGCGATCGTTCAGTCGGTGTAGCTATGACTAGGATGGAAACTTTTTTGAGGTGAGGTCACTTGACCTGACCTGGTGACCTGACCTTGAGAGCCCTGGGTCTGAAACTGGAAAAAGAGCTCTGTATATAGAGTGCATCCCTTAGAGGCAAGAAAAAAGATCTAGTTGAAATGTAAGCTTTTTTTTAATAATTCCAATCAATTGAAAGGATATTTTTTCCATTTTTGACTCTTGCTTTAATTCATCTGGGAATAATTATTGAAATGTGCAGCAGATTGCCTACATCATTCTCCATCTTTTGGATTTTGGAGTTAGAGTTCCACCTAAATACCTACATTGTTTGGCGTATTAATAGTATTCCTGTAATCTCTATACCCCTTTAAATGATTAATTATGCATGTGCTATTTATCATATCAGAAAATATGAGCGTTTCAGGGCGTAGTTTAGCATGTTATCTCACTGTGGTGGCAAAAGCCTCCGCAGTTGCGGATGGTGCCTACCCAGTAACAGCCATTTCCCTCCCCAGTTAATGCCATCCATTCGATGAACATTGCCACTCCGACAGCGCCCCTGAAGTAATAAGCCACACAACTGTTCACGGCACACAACTGAGTGTGCTGAAGGCTTGAATTTTTCATTAAGATTCTTTCAAGCCACGCTTTTCTACTAGCTTAGGGTCTTTGAGGAAGTGATGACCCCAGTGTGCAACCAAACGAACAACACAGTCCCATTACCTATGCGTTCAAAGTTCAGGCGCTATTCTTATAAGAAATATCTTTACAAAGCCAAAGCATATGCTGACAACGCACCAAATTAAATCTAACCAGTATAACGCCTTTTGGGGCGACTAACAGAGCGAGCGAGATGGTGAGCCTTGCACGTGCGAAATTTCGACGGGGTACCTCAAGCTGACTTGTGCACGGCACCCTACTAACCGGTCTTTAGCGATGTGCCAAATTTCAGCACAATCGGCCCAGCCGTTCTCGAGATCTGGAAGCGGCACCCTGCACGTGCGCACGTGCAAAATGGGTCTCAACTGACTTTTGCACGGCACCCTACTAACCGGTCCCTAATCATGTGCCAAATTTGAGCGCCATCGGTCCAGCCGTTCTCGAGATCTGGAATCGACCCCTGCACGTGCGCACGTGCAGCAGCACCCCAACTCTGGCACATGGATATGCATTGCCTAGTGGGTGCCTACCTACATGCCAACTTCAGCGCAATCGGCCAAGTAGTTACCGAGATATTGCAACAATTACAAAACTGACACCTCTTCGTTTTGCGCGTGGCACGTGCATAAGGGGTCACCCACATGCATCGGGAATAGTCCAATACTTGGTAGAAGGAATGAAGCTACCCTACAAAAATACCCCGTGTAAATCGGTCAAGTGGTTGCTGAGATATAAGCCTCGCAAAAGCGTCCGCACGGCCGGTCGCTCATACTCAGAAATTTTCGTTAATCTAAGGAAAGACTACGCTCGCTTCGCTCGCTCCGTAATCAACGACTATTCGTTCCCCTATTCACCCCCCCCCCCATCCCACCCCGACACCTCAACCTTCAAATGCCAGCCGCCATGCTCCCGAGTCCCGATCGGCCCTTGCGACATGAGCGCCCCTAGCGGCGAAAATAACGCGTCACCTCCCATTGATGTGTGATAAGGTGTGCCAAAAACGGCGTCGCCGTTTTTTGAGATATTCGCGAAAAACCACAGGCGGTTCAAACACCCCCCCCCCCCCCCAGGGCGCGGGTTAAAATTGAACTATTTACTTTCCCCTGCAGGCAAAACCGTTGACGGTAGGTCAAATTTGAGATAATTACTCAGATAGAGCGTTGAAAGGGTACGTATCAAATGCGCGCTTTTCCATCCGCCCGCGACGCTGTAACTCTACTAGTGTCCATTTGTTTAAAATTGTCTAAATTTTACGGAGAAATCGGCGAATTTTGGCCAATGACCTCTGGTGACCTGACCTTTGACCTAGGCAAACAGTGACTGATTATTTCTTCCTAATTTTTGACGATTTTTCGAACACCGCTTTCCCCGTATCGCTACGTGGCCCAGGAGCCGAGTTAGAAGGCGGTGTTTTAACACCCCAACCCCCCAGCAGGGCGTGGAAATCCATGACCCCCAGCGGGGCGCGGGTTAAAGGCTGAGGGTGACAGGCTGGAAAGTCCGCCAGAGTGATCTTCGCTTGTGCATGAGCCATGATGGTGAAGCCAGGCTGTATACCGCCTGATGAGAGCGGCTTGTTCCTTTGACAACTGGCAACTAATGTTGCAATTTATACATATGCCAAAAAGGTATAATCTTTATCTAAGTTCAAACACTAAAGCTATGGGAGTACAAACTTTCCAAATACTAGCTGGCTTGTACACCCGTTGTTTACAAGGAAGCACTCGATTCTAAAAAGAAAGCTCGTAGGCCGGAAAGAACACCATCAGAAGGGTGTACCAATTCGTACCTCGTGCTTGGGGTTCCTAACGGCGGACGCTCCGAGATGGGTGTAGCCAGGAGATTGTCTATCTGGCCGACCTGTTCGTTCATGTACAGGCGTAGATCACTCCGGCGGGCTTCCAGCCTGTCTCCCTCAGCCTTCAAGATGTCGATTTCCTCTTTTGTGCGCGATAGACGCATGAACAGATCACACACCAAGCGTTTTTTTCGGAGATCTGGCTCATCTCCGTTCGCTGCTTCCCATGTAATCTGCCCGGTTATGCAGTCACCTACCGAGACCGATGTGCCGGTGAGCTCCTCATATCTGATGAGAAGCCGCGACAGCCTGCTACTCTCATCGCGCCTAAGGCGACGAAGGCGAGTCCGGGCTTTCGACGTGTCGGCATCACGGCTTATCATCTTCGTCTTGGCCTGTATGCTGGCGCTGAGGAGCTCTATCGAGTCTCGAAGCTGTTGGACGTTGACGTTGGAGGACCTCGCACTGCTCTCGAGAGACCTTGCCAGAGTGCGAAGCTCCCCAACGTATCGGCTAAGAGACTCGCGGTCAATCGTGAATCGGGCTAGGGCACCCTCCAGCTCTTCTTCAAGGTCCCTCGCCTGCTTTTCCATCCGCTGAAGTCGCTCGGTGAGCTCCCGCGACAGTCGTTCTCGCCTCCGTGCATTCCAGTAGAGGATCTGGTCGGTTAATTCGTCGACCCTCTGAGCCCTCGACATGTGTTTCGTTGTGTTGCCGGCTCTACTCAGGTGGGCGTTGGCGATCTCTGTGGTCTCCATGACCGACCATCCAGAGCCCTCTTGCCAGAAGCCACCGTAAGTAATCTGGAATATGAGATGCAGCTGAACACATACCTACATATTTACTATCCATGACGTCACCAACTAAGCAAGTGCGCGTCAACTAAGAAAGTGGCTGCTGTTAGTTCGTATATTTGTTTGCGCGTTGATAAGCTGACTACGCATTTTAGAACAGGGAGTAAATCGGCATCTTTTAGAGGAACGATTTATCGAAAATTCACGGAAATTTTACATTACATCTTTAAATGGACCCTGACACAAAGTCAGTGAATTGGCATACAAGTAATGTACCGCAGTTTAAAAAGGGCAAAATTTCTATAAATTTTTAGGAAAAAAAAAATTAAGTGACCATCCCACCTTAACATTAGTCCTGAGTTCAGATAGCCAAATTGGGGTCCCTGGCTCGCACATACCGGTGTGGACACTCACAACATCGAGAAAGGCTTTAATTCCGAGATATTTAATTTCAAAGTTTTAGCACATTTGATTCAGAGGGGCTAATCCATTTAAATGCCCCCTCTGAATTTGTGACGTAAGCGCCTATCTAGCGATTTTTAAATCTTATACTAACAGCTTTGTGAAGCAGTGGTGGTATATGCTATTTGCGCGCAACATCTGCCGCAAGTGCCGCACTCTAAAGATGCCAAATTATTGCTTCCAAATGACGTCGTAGGAACAGCGGAGGCCTCAAAAAGTTAACAAAAGTTAATGTGTAAAAATCATGAAAACTGGTGAATATGTTTTGTTAAATTTTGGTAGATATTCGTTTTTGCTCTTTCTGAACCGAACGTGCTCTTTCTGGTGAGCACGCTCGGTTCTGGTGAGCACTTTTTTTAAGGTGGGAGGGTCCCTTTAACCCCTATGTAGACATAAAACTTTTATTTCTGTTAATTTTTTTCGGGGCCTCCGCCGTTTCTATGACGTCAGTCGGAAGTCATTATTAAGCACCTGTAAAGCTCGGCAAATGTTGCGCGCAATTAAGTATATACAAGCACAAACATAAGTATCTTTTACCAAGGTTTTGGAAAATCGCAAGATCTGCGCTGACGTCGCAAATGCTAAGAGGGCATTCAAATGCATTAGACGGCACCATCAATGCACCAGAAGTCAGTTAGAGGTCTGTATTTGCACTTTCGCACGTGCGGGGCTCACTGACATTGCAATCTCTTGCCCCAAAAGGCGAAAAGGGAGGTAAACTCTTTACTCGTCATTTATAATATACTACTATAGGTGCCCAGCCGCGCAGCGTAATATAAATCCAGTTTCATTGAAATCGGCCCAGTAGCGGCTGAGTTATTGCAAGAGTTAATTTGGCAATTCCTCTAAGCCGGCAGTGCCCTGCGAACGGTGTTCATTGTCAAAGTTCAATGACCTTTTGGCTCTGATGCTTTTCGCTCAGTTTTTGCAGCGAACAACCTGAGCCTAAAGCACGTGCTCTCTGCTCGGCGCCGGCCGCAGCCCAAAATGCGGCAAAGATACGCCCGCCACGTGCACACCGCTGAACCCACCCCCTCCAAAATTTAATACAAGAAACAGATGCCCGCGTCCGACTTACGTCGAAAATTTCACCCTCGTAGCCCGCACCGTTTCGGAGCAATAGCCCGCCAAGCGTGACTGACGCGTTACATACATACATGCAAACGTACAGACGTTTTGATTTTTAAACAGGGTAACTAGAGGGACAGCATTACGCGCAGCGTAAAGAGGGACAGCATTACGCGCAGCGTAATAAATCAATTTTCATTCAAATCGGCCCAGTAGCGACCGAGTTATGGCCAGAACAAATTTGGCGTCTCCTCCTGGCCGGCGGTGCTCTGTTCCGGTATTCATTGCCAAAGGTCAGTGACCTTCCGGCTCTGTTTTCCCTCATTTTCGCAGCGAACAATCTGAGCCTAGGGCGCGTGCCGTCTGCTCGGCGACGGCCGCGGCCCAAAATCCCGCAAAGATGCGCCTGCCACGTGCACACCGCTGCACGCACCCCCTCCAAAATTTAATACGACAAACAGATGCACGCGTCCGACTTATGTCCAAAATTCCACCCCCGCAGCCCGCACCGTTCCGGGGCAATAGCCCGCCAAGCGTGACTGACGCGTTACATACATACGGACATTTTGATTTTTATATATGTAAATACTGTATGTTTGGTACGAAACGACAGGTAGCTAATGCTCTGTACGATTAATGTCAACTATGCGAATTTTTGTCCGCATCTATCTCCATGGGAATTATAGCAATCTGAATCAATTAACACTAATGATTCACAAATTCACGCGCATTCCTCCCACCTGGCAGTGATAAGAGTGGCCTGTGGCGTGCATGACGCTCAAGTATGGAAGTGACTGTGTGGAGAGCTCCGGCATCTTGCGATGCACATCCTGCAGCCACTTCCAATACTGGCAGACCACGTCGTAGGCAAAGAAGGGCACGTTTGGGAACCTGTGAAAAGGGAAAAGGGAAATCAACGGTACGGTATGGGAGTCATGGGCGATACCATGGGAACCCCATCGGAGTTATGCTTTACTCTGCATTGCAACTTCCACAGCACGACAAAAACACTGTTCTGATATCTTAAGTCTAGTTACAAAACGATGGTATGGAATTTATTGGACACTATTAACATGTTAAAATTCAGCGACATTCGATTTTCTCAAGTTCAATTTTAAGCTTTTCACAGTCTTCAAACGTACTTGGTGCCAAAGCGCTTTGAAAAAAAAACAACAACTTATAGATGGTACCTGAACTGGTGCAGGAAGTGAGCGTAGGCATATATTTCGCCCCGATACATATCCAGTGCTGATAGCACCACGCTATGCCGGCAGGTAGCCAGGCACAGTCCAGTGACGTCTTGGGAGCGTCTAGCACTCAACACGCTAGACGAGTTTCGCGCGGCTGACCACGTGGACGCCCCGCAGAGGGTGCTGACCTGTAACAACCAAAACGACGTTATTTCACTATTCTCCATATGTAAACCGCGCCCGGATGGGATCTCAGCTAATCTTGCCATGATCGGGGGAGGCGTATTTGGCAACACTAGATTATCTCGAAAACTGGCAACACTAGATTATCTCGAAAACTAAAGGTCTGTTCCCGTCGCTCTTCTAACCTCCTCAAAGCTCCTCTAGCCTCCTCCCGTTTCAAAAAAATCGTTCCCGTCGCTCCTCTAAGCTCAACCCAATTCCACATCTCACCACCATTACTTGCCTCCTCCCTCATCCCAAACGAAAGTTTTTTTTTTTGGCTCTGTGTAGACATTACTAGCGCGCGTAATACAAACGTGGATTGTTTATAAGTGAGATTTGTGCGAGGTGGAAATGATTGTGGGGATTAAAAAGCATAGCTGCATATGATATCTTTGAATAGTAACTTTCAATATTTATCTCTGGTTATTTTATTTAAAATGATTATTATCACTAAATCATTGTCCGCGCGCCATAAATTGCCGACCGATTGTTACAGCCCGCAAACAGCTGATTTCCTCGCAAAAATTGTTCCCGTGGCACCTCTGAAACGGTTCTCCGCTAAGCTCATCCAACCTCATCTGATATTTTTTGGAGGAGCGACGTGAACATACCCACATTACTAGTGATACAAAGCATGCCGTACTGCCACCTAGCGACCGTTAACAAAAGCTTTAGCGCGAACATTCCCACTGAGGGTTACTTGCATCTAACTTGATCAAAGATCTAAATCACGCATCTAAGATCCGAAACCAAAAGGCCAAAGGCCGAATCTTATGAAATAAAATTGATCCACATACTGCAATTAAAAGTCTAGCCAAGGTCTGACATACCCAAGACAGATCGGATTTAAAGCGCAAGCGGCGTTGATGCACGTGCCTTTAATTATATGCCCGCAAATATATAGTGATGGGATTGACGGCGCACCAGCAACGAGGGGATCCCGGCGACTGCGCTGAGCCTTCGCGCCACCCGCTGGAGGGGGGGGGGCATCAAATGCCTCCTTTATTTCTGCGACGATATTATCGCAACGGGAAGAGATAGAGAGACGAAACTTTGCACACATCTTGCTGAATACCTAGCCGAGGTTGTGCCCAAATTTGATGTTGATTCCATTTGAAATGACGTAACAGTATCGTCGTAGGTCAAATTGTAGATTTGCGACTCCAAGTTTCCTCACCATATATCTGATATATGGGACGGAATATAAAAAACGATAATTGGTCAGAAACTAGCTGGGTGTGTACTTAGATGTGTCAGTATGACAGCAGATGCTGTTTAGTCCGTTTACGGTTGGATATCATGCTCAGCGACATCAGAAACGCTCCATATGGAAAAACGACAAAACTTTATGACGTCACTGTGACATCATCTTCAGAGCTACAACCACCAAACATTCCTCAAACGTTGCCTTGGTATTCATTTAAATTTTTAAACTATGCCAAGTTTCAAGTTCGTAGCTCATCCGGTTTCGGAGATATTCAACAAAACGTAAAGGGGGATGCAACTTCATGCCCCCGCCCCCAGCGGCTCGCGGGCTACTCATATATCACTTAACCCTCGCATGTGTAGGGGGACCCCCTCGCATGTGTAGGTCGGATGGACCCCCCATGGTTTTTCACGAATAACTCGCGTAAAAAGCGGCCGATCGCGACGAAACTTTCAGTACCCTCGCATTGATCAATTTTACACCTACCCTGAAAATTTCATGACCCTGACCCAAATGACCTTTGACCTGTGACCTCTTTTCCGAGACCATGTTTGGCCGGAATCGCGTTTCCGCGTATGTCGGCTCGCATTAGCCGCGCGTTTGCAGTCTTTTCGTGGTTTTCACACGTTCAAACATGTGATTTGATGTTGCTCCCATGCATTAGGGTGGGTGTCAAGGTCACCTGAAGGTCAGGTCATTGACCTTTGGTGACCTCGGTTCACTTTTTCGAGTTTCTTTCTTTTGACTTCGTAACATGTTACGAAGCTGTCAGAGGCGGTTGACACGTACTACGAATACCCGTCACGACGCCTACTGGTTGACCTGAACTGACCTGACCCGACCTGGTCTAAATGCTTAAAGACATCATCTGTGATCAAAACTAGCACGATATTCGTGATCTGCACCCCGAAAACCCCCTTAGCAGCCACACTTTACGACATTCTA
This sequence comes from Amphibalanus amphitrite, assembly GCF_019059575.1. Classification (NCBI taxonomy): domain Eukaryota; kingdom Metazoa; phylum Arthropoda; class Thecostraca; order Balanomorpha; family Balanidae; genus Amphibalanus; species Amphibalanus amphitrite. The sequence goes on from NW_024881687.1 coordinate 737,502, forward strand.
ACAGGTCCCGATTTTCCCGACTTTGGGTCATTGACCTGACCTGGAAGGTCAACCAATGACGTAGGACCTTAAAATTGGGTATCATCGGCTTCCTCTCGTCACGGGCAACACACTCGTTTTTTTCCGCGAAGCTCTAGCTCGATCAGGGGCCAAACGGCAAGGGGGGTCCGACCCCCCCCCCCCCCTACACATTAGAAGCTGGCAAACGCCGCACACATGCGAGGGTTAAACATATCCGAGAACATTTTTCTCACGACTTTTCACACATTTTCTCACAACCATGCAGGTCCAGAGATCGAACCACGTTAAAGTGATTCAGGCGCTTTATCTCCGTTCTTTCTTAGGTTTGTCAGACTATAGGCAAGTCTCTAAAAAAAAAAAACTAAACGCGTGTTGGTGGTACCTATCTGGAAGCTCAATCTTTTCTTTGCAAAGCGTGTCTAAATCGGTAATAAAATTTGCAGCACGTCCGTATATTCTTTTACTATAATGAAAACCCAATTATCGTATCATACCTTGCCGATGCTCGCCAGCCTCTCAACGTGTGCGTCCACGTCTTCCTTGCTGGCAATGCATGAGCCGTCGTGGTAAGGTCGCCTGTCCGTGTCTCCACCAGCAGATTTAAAACGGTAGAGCTTCCCATTGCCGTCCACGTGAACGCACATAGGCTTGGGTCCACAAGCATGGCACTGGAAGTCTTCATGTCCAACGACACGCCTGGCCTCAAACACCATGTACGACCATTCAGAGTAGGCCTTCTGGAAACGTTCCGGATCCACTGGTGCACACTGCAAGAGAATACAGGGATAGGCCAAACCGTGGCGTCAGTTAAAAAGGCATAAAGTAATGCATATTGCATAACTACCATGAACAGAATCGCTGACTCGATTCGAAAATTGGTAGCAGTGAAAAACGAACTTTTCCCAATTTCTTTGACACTTAATGCCTTCGTACGGACATCGGGTGCTAACTGCCACGAGTGACGTCATCATATTATGCTCATTTTTTAAGATACGATTTCATCCATTAACCGAACACGATTTGAAATAAGGTATTTTAGCGGCAATAAAAATTTAGTCAGACGGTAAATTTGTCAAAGCTAATGTAAGGGCCTCGATGATGAACTTGGAGCCAAACGTCTTTGAACAAAAATATGGCGGTCGATAGGACGTAATGGCCTGTGTTTAGTCCCGTTATTCCCCGGCGCCGGATCGCTGTAAGTGCCGCAGATCATACGATCAGAGACAAATAATATCATCCCATGAACACATCTTGGGCGAAGGCTATGAGCGAGCACAATGGTGAGCGCCACAGATTGTCCGTGTCTCGTCCCACGATAATGGACTTACCGTTCCACCGAGCTGGCCCATTTTCTCTAGAGACATGGCAAAAGCAGCTAGTGATGTTCCAGGTGAGAGGCTCTTCAGGTTTCTCCAGAGGTGGAATACTTCCAAGGAGAATATGGTGGAGGTATGACAAGGCGTGCCTCTGAAGTAGCCGCTGGCCATGAAGTCGGCGTCCAATGGGTTTTGACGATTGTTGCACGCCTCACACACCCAGACAGGCAGGTTGAGATCCAACCGCCCTGGAACAAAACAATTACGTCAGGCTGAAGCGTACTGCTAAAAGACATGCTACTGAGAAAAAAAGCATGGCAATAGGCAGGACATATTTGAAATATACTCGTATGCCAATTAGACAAATGAAGAAGCTGCAAATGACACATGCACAATGTACTTGTCTTGAGCTAGGATACCCACAAATTTTAGTTCCCATTTGCGAGCAATAACCTGCGCCTTGCCCTGTGTCCAGGCCAATCGGCGATGGAGAGGCTTCCACTGGTGCTCATTGACATCACAGCTTTCACAGCTGAACGTCTTGTCGCAGTCCAGGCACAAGCTCGTGGCCGGTTGACCACAGTGAAGACAAACCGCTGAAAGAAAATCGAACTGACGTTGGTAGACGGTATGCTTGAGCGAACAGTTCTATCGTTACCGTCATGGCAATGCCAAATCACAAACAACATACGAGTTTACAAATCCGGGACGTACTTTCGCTGGCAGCTAGTAAGACAGTTCCGAGGCTTCGAGTGGTTCCATGACGCTCGTAGAGACTAGCTCGGCGGTCACGTTACGAACAATGTCACTCGCTCGAGGGTTTAGGGGTGCTCTCAGGCGCGTTGATCCACGAGGACCTCCAAGTACACGGTAGTAAATTCAGTTTAACATGTCTTGTCGCCCTATATCACGTCGGAGTCACCAATGTCGGTCACCAACTATGAGTCGCGCTGGCTGTACCGAAGTCGGAGGGTCTGAGGCAGTCAATCTATCCTTGATCTGTGACTGATCTGTTAAGAGTCCGTCCGAGAGCCGTACGACGGCCGACAGAGCCTGGTGGTCGCGGACTGGTGCGGTAACCGTTACGTCCACCTGGGACGCCCAAGACGGTTCGGCACTTGTGGCGTCGAAACCGGACTTGCGTTCATAATATACCGTAAAGTGGGACTATTTGAGACAGTGGGGCTATTCGAGACAGTATTTAAAATCGCTATAAAATGAAGAGCGTTTGAGTTTTAGGTAATATTTTTGCTCAAGAACTAGGAAGGTGCGGAATCGAGCAGTAAATCGCCTGAGCAAAATTTAAGCATAAATTCCAAACGGTTTTTATTTCATACTAATTTTAAATATTGTCTCAAATAGCCCCACTGTCTTTGCAAATAGCCCCACCTTACGGTACTCACTTATCGAGCGACCCTGCATGCCTCCACAGAAAGAATCGTTCACAAAAAAAAATCAAATATAAATAGAATATGCGCACCAGCCGCACAGATCGAATCGTCCTAAAAAAGGAAGTCACACCATCCAAAAATTTACTGTCACTTACAGTACCTATTTTTTCAATAAATGGCAATTTAATCCACTAATAAACGATTTATGCTTACCACTGTTGGGCACAGCCTTCGCATGGAAGTACTGTTGAAACCGCTCATTCCGCTCAGCTTCCCAGTGACGCGCTTCAGCGTCACATCGGTTGCTCCAGGAACTTCCGGTAGAACCTTGATGGTTTGACTCTTCAGTTGCGCATAGCTCCTCTGTAAAATCATTATTCAGTCATAATTTGAGCCCTTCAATCACATCTTACATCCCTATAGCGAGGAACGGACAGGAAGGTACGGTAAGGTAATTAAGGTAATTGAGATTAGCCGTTTCAGCAAGTACGTCTAAAAAATATACATAGAAAAACTTCATTGACCCTGGTCCAATAACCGCTCTTTTAAAGGCACCCTCCCACCTTCAAAAAGTTAATGAATTGGCATAAAAGTGGTGTCCCTTGGTTCAGATTGAGCAAAAATGAATATCTACCGAATTTCAATGAAAAATATAAACCAGTTTTTGAGATATTAAACAATTACTTCTGTTTATTTTTCGGAACCTTCGCTGTTCCTACGACGTCATTTGGAAGCGATTATTTGGTTTCTTAAAATGTGCGGCATTTGTGGCAGATGTTGCGCGCAAATAGCATATACCACCACTGCTTCACAAAGATGTTAGTAGGTATAAGATTTCAAAATCGCTAGATCTGTGCTGACGTCACAAATTCAGAAGGGGCATTCAAATGCATAAGCCCCTCTGAATCCCAAGTGCAGCAACTTTGAAATTAAATATCTCCAAATTAAAGCCTTTCTGGATGTTGTGAGTGCCCAAACCGGACCGGAAGTGCGAGCCAGGGACTCCAATTTAGCTACCTCAACTCAAAACTAATGTTAAGATGGGTTGGTCACTTTAATATAATACACCTTTTTGCTTACCTGCTGAAGTATTGATGTGTGCAGCACCAAAATCTCCTTCAGCATCTCCGTTTTCATGTTCTTGACGTTGGTCCTCCGATCGACGCTTTGCAACTGTCAACAAAAAACAAGCAGGCACAAATTGTAAACCAGTAAAACGCCTTTCGGGCGACAAACAAGCGAGCGAGAGAGTGAGTCCTAAAGGTGCAGAAGGGCGAGATGGTATTTGCGGTGCGTCTGACTTCAGTACTGCACCATTCTAACCGGTCATTATTGTGCCAACTTGATGGCAATCGACTCAACCGTTCCCGAGATTTGGAAGCGGCAGCCTGAGTGACTTGACTTACCAGTTTAGCGCTAAAAATTCCCACTAAATTCTAAAATTCTACATCCACTTTGATTTGGTTCAGCGCTTCCCACTTTAAAATTTCAATACCCCTCCCACTAGAACACGTGCAGAGCTTACGCTCTCGCTCATTTGTAGTCTCCTAAAAGTGTTTCACTGCGTCTTCAGGTATAGTTACAAGGCCCGGTGTAGAACTGGTATATAGTTTCCCATAGTACTGCTTGTTTCACTCATTGAATCAGAATCAAAAAAGCAAAGTTTAAAAACTATCCGCCACCTTATACACCACTTGCTCATGAAAAAAGAGTTGTCGTGGATGGCTTAACCTTTTTGATTATTATTTTTTAATGACCGAGATTAAAATTCGATTTTATTTCATGAATGCTGTACTGCTGTAACGCTGTACTGAAAGGCTGTACTGAAAGAGCCAAACTAGAAAAGAAATCCCTAGTGGGTAAGGGTCATTCAGCACCCAAATTTCCACTCCTACTTCACTACGTTCTCATCTTAGAGAAAGGCTTCTCAAGCTGAGCACTTATTGATCACTGCATTCAATACCTACCCTTATTATTCAACACTTTCTGTGGTATTGAGACGTTAATAAATGACTAGCAATGACATTAAAGAGCCTAGCAAGGCAAACAAATGCTAGTCATCAGCACATAGGCACAGTCACAGAGCTTATGTATTCATAACACTTTCGTCTCTTGCTTAACTAGAAAACGCTAATTACATTACATACCTGGCGCTCCTTACCTCCTCGGAGTTCTCCTCGATGCAGTGGTCGCTTTCTTTCCCTTTCCATTCCCCAAATGGCATAGGTGCCTCCTCCGTTTCTTAACGGGTGAAACTGCAGTCATATCAAATTCTTCAAACAAAGAAGAATCTGAATCTGAAAAACACAAGGGTAAAATAAGGATAAGGTTATCACGGGCACATTCAACTAATTGAGGTTACTTTGCTTGTTAATTGGGGCTTTAAGGGGCGCCAACTACTTAAGTCATTTTGCGCCCATAACGTCGTAATTTTGAGGTTGAGGTTACTTGTTACGGAGCGAGCAGTCTTTCCGAAAATTCTGAGTGTAAGCAGCTGGCCAGCCAATTGCAATATCTCGGCAACTACAGGGCCGATTGCGCAGAAAGGTGGCATGGAGGTAGGCATCCAGACCCACTGGCAATGCATTTCCCTGTGCCACAGTTAGGGTCATGGCGGGGGTGCTGTTGCACGTGCGCAAGTGCAAAGGTCGATTCCAGATCTCATGCACGGCTGGACTAATTGTGCTCAAATGTGGTACTCTGTTAGGGACCGGTTAGTAGGGTGCCGTGCAAAACTCATTTGGGACCCAGATAACACACGTCTTAAGTTCTGGGTTCCCTTATTCTCCTTGCCATCCTTTCCTGCTTTTATGTTTCTGGCACCAGGAACCAAACCAAGTGAGACCAGGTTAGATAACTGAAGAAGACAATCCCATGACAAAACATACCACAAATCACTGGGTAGATACCAGTGGCATATCCAGGGGGGGGGGGGGTCCTGGGGACCCCGTGGAGCCTAGAAAAAAAGTTTTTTTTAACTCGGAAAAAATGAAATGACTTAGAGGGACCTTTTTACCACTTCCCTTTTTTTGCATACTGAAAAAGTTTTAGGGAACTCTTTTAGGGACCATTTGAGGACTATCAGAGGGCACCTTTTGGCCAATGAGGGACCTTGTGAAGTAAACATAGGGCTCTTTGGAACGAACAGGATCCTCTCAGGCACACAGAGAGCCCTCTCAGGCACAGAGGGCCCTCTCAGGCACACTGAGGGCTCTCTCTGGCACAGAGGGCCCTGACAGGCACACAGAGGGCCCTCTCAGACACACAGAGGGCCCTCTCAAGCCACAGAGGGCCCTTTAAGACGAACAGAAGGCCCCATGCAGTATCCGAACAATTTTCAGGCCAAAAGGTGTCGTATGAGGCCAACAGACGGTCCTCTTAGATCAAAGGTGGTCCCTGGAGGTCAACAGAGGGCCCTCTGAGGTGAACAAAAAGTCCTCTCAGCCACCTCAAATAGGGCCCTTTGAGATCAAAGAGGGTCCTCTAAGGCGAATAGAGGGCCTTCAAAGGCCACAGCCCCTCTGAGATCAAAAAGGGTCCTTGGAGGTCATCAGAGGGCTCCTTCAGGCGAATATAGGGTCCTTTTAGGCAAACAGAGGGCCCTCTTACCTAGGCAAACAGAGGCCAGAGGGCCCCCTTAGACACCACAAGGAGGTAAAAAGGATCAATCTGAGGTCAAAGACAGCTATCTGAGATTAAATAGGGCCTTTTGGGGCCTCAGAGCTGGCCCTCTGATACGTAAGCATAAAAAGGGTCCTCTCAACTCTGAGGTCACCAAAGGGCCATCTGAGGCGAACAGAGGGCCCTCTAAGGCGAACAGAGGGCCCTCTTAGGCGAATCAAGGGCCCTCTGAGGCGAACAGTGGGCCCTCTGAGATCAAAAAGGGATCTCAGAGGCCACAGAGAGGCCCTCTGATGTCAAAATAGGACCCTCTGAAGTCCGAAGCCACCAGAGGGCCCTCTGAGGCGAACAGAGGACCCTCTCATCTGCCTCAAAGAGGGCAGATGGCCAACGAAAGGCCTTATGAGCCCAACAAAGGGCCCTTTGGGACACAATCAGGGCCCTCTCAGGCACCTGGAGGGACCTCTTCTCTAAGGCAAACAGGGGGTCACCTTGGATGATATGAGGGCTATTTCAGGCCACCAGGGGCCTTATTAGACCAATAAACGGCCATCTGAAGTATAAGAGGACCCTTCGAGGTTAAAAAAGGGCCCCTGGAGAAAAAAAAAACAGAGGACCCTATCAGGTACCTAGAGGGCCCTTGGGCACTAGAGGGCCCTTTGAAGCCAGTGATAGTCTTCAGAGGGCACCAGAGGGTCCCTCTGAGGGTAACAGAGGGGTCCTTGACGAACAGGGACCCCCCGTGAAAATGCAGTTGGTGTCACAAGGCCCGCATTGCATCAAAGATCAGGTACCTATGCCCAGTTTCAGCTCTCTGTTGCCGACGTGTTCCGAGGTGTCGCAAAAAAAATATGTGGTAGCACCCGCGCCCCCCTCGTTCGGTCAGGGCTCTTCTAACTCGGCTTCTGGGCCACGTACCAGCACGCCAAAAGTAACCTTCGAAAGAGCTTACCTAAACAATAATTACGAAATTACTCTGGTCACTTTTTAGATCAGGTCAAAGGTCAGGTCACAGAGGTCATCACAGGTCAAATTTCGCCAATTTTCAGGTCCAATTTAGACAATTTTCAACAAACCATCGCGGAACTCGGAAATGAATAGAGCTACAGTGCCTAGGAAAAGCATAGTTAATAGCACTTTTAACACCCGTTTCGCCATTCACATCTTCAGGTCATTCAAATCCTTCTGCTTCTACCCACGCCACAACCCCTGTTCCGGGCTGGACGGGTAACTATTCCATGCGGGCGGCTCCCATTGTAGCGCACCACAGCTCATGTGGGAGCACACCCGTAGCAGGGTGCATTGGGACTTTGGGGGCTGGTCGGCCTGTCCTGTTGGACGGGCTCAGCTCCGGTGAATCACTCAGGGATATAAATGGAGATCACAGGTGCCATATTCCACTTAATCGTGACATGGCTGCTCATATAACTGGGTGTTTAAGAGTGTTAAGAACAAAGCTCATGCAAGAGAGGTGCCTTTTAATTTTCTCCCATTAGCTTAATGGAGATTTCTCAAAACTGACCTGATCTCAGCTTAACACTATCAAAATTGAGATATGCATTTTAAAAGAGTTACTGTTGTCCTCATTGATTGCTGAAAGTTTTAAAAGCAATATAATTGACCCCCCACAGCAGGGCGCGGGTTCAGTAGTGCAGGAACCAGGGGGTAGCAGAGGCTGAGCACCTCCAACTTTTTGGCTGGGGGGGGGGGAGTGGCTCCGCTCGTAATGTATTTGAGCCCATCCAACTGGAGGAATCGAAATCGGAAATCTACAGGCGCATAGGCGCAGGAACCAGGGGGTAGTGGGGGCAGCTTGCCCCAGAACTATGGGACCATAAGGGCGGTGCACCACAACTTTTCATATGGCCAGGAACCGTTGTGGCAGCTTGTCCTCCAGAAATTAGGGGTTGTGGGTCACAAAGGAAGAAAGCATGTAATAATCCACCTCTTTCACTGGCTCTGCAACTCATTTGGCAGATAAAAACCTTTATTCCAGCCTCCAGGCTGCCAAAACAGTAGATTCTTCACTCAGCTGAGACGGAATACCTCACTTTTTTTCACAAATATTTTCGTTTTTTTCGTTAAAAAGGCCAAGATGTGAAAAATAAGTGACCTAAAACCAGTGAGAAAACTAGATTTTGGGGTACCCTAGGTTGATCTCTATTATGGTACATCCCCCCTGCCCCAGCCCGGATTCTGGAACAAGTTCATGCAGCGCACTGCGCAGCTAGCACCCTTTCAACTCAGACACTTAAGGCCCTTTCAACGCAGTCAATCAAGGGCCCTTTTGACTGCGCCCCCCCTCCCTCGAAGAAATCCTAGATTGAGATACGCCAGTGGACACTGATAGGTACTTACCCATTGTTTCTTGCTGCTTCTCTTGCAAAAATAATGTTAAAATAGCCCTTCTCAATTCGAAAAAAACAAACTTATTGAAGAAATGATCCTGGAGATCACGGAGAAACCACAACAAATTGAAATACAAGGCACGCAGGGCAGCAGCGACCGTTACACACAAATCGGCAAAGAACGCTAACTCGCAGAAAGAGGTGCACTGCTAATGAATGCCGAAGCCAATCCCACGCCGTAAATGGCGTTAATTGTGTACCAACTGGTACCTGATGGTCATTATCTAATACAACTAAAATAACGGTAGTGAAGATGCCTTAATGATGAAAAAAGTCACCTATAGATATATTACTTATATTTTTAACCACAATAACAACTCTATCAAGCGTAACTTCCGCGCTACAATTTCCTCACCACCTCGAGGAAAGTGCTGCCAGTTTCCTCCACGGGCAGAGGAAGATAGCCCGTTGTCTTCCTCCACAGGCAGAGGAAAATCTCTAGTGGGTATGTTGGGCTGGCCGGTGACGACCACCACAACACATGTTAGAAAAAATAAAACCTGCTTGTTCGTGGAGCAACTTCATCTTTGTTGCAATCCCTCTCCCGATTTTTGATTTGTGTAGATATTTGACTAAAACCAATCGTTCGCTACAAATACGTGTTTTGAACATAACATTGTGCGGCTTTTTTGGCGCTTACTTTGGTATAGTTTTAAATTGTATTGATTTTATTGACGTCATTAGATAAGCTAAATTGAATTTGTAAAATGCCATTTTATTTTCTGAAAATCAACTATTCTTATTTGATTTTCTTTCTTAACAAGACAAATTTAGGCACTTCAAACAAGTTGAGAAAGAAACTGATGATAAATAGTTTGCTCAGTTTTTGTTTGATATGATTTCTTGCTATATGAGCTTTGGTATGTTGATGTCATTGAAACAGCAAATTATTTAAATCAGTTATGACATAATAATTTGATGTTTCCCTAGCGAGTAGCGATGCCTTCATAGGATGCCTTGCACACCACAGACAACGCCGAGTTGTGATTGGTCTGTGCGCGAGCTGCTTGGCCAGTCCCGCCAGTCCTATATCGTTTGCGCCCAACATTGCAATTGACAGATTGTAATGATGATTTTGGCTGTGCACACTTGATAGTTATACGACCTTATCACCCATATTACAGAAGTTGGAGGGAAGCGCCCAAGTCCGCCACGACTTCAGTGGAACTTTGAAGTCTGGGTAGGTAAGTCAAAACTCAAAGGTTGAGCTGGTGTCCGGACAAAATTTCGTGTGCCAATTTTTTTTTTGTCTGGCAGTTTTTTGTTTGCATATTTTTGTCTGACTATTGAATGAAAACCACCAGTCCATCCGCGCCACTGTATACGGCATACGCTCACATACGCTCTCCACTCCCTCTGAATGCCTTGATCCCCCAGACGTCATCCATCCTTTCTCATAGCATAGGTGGTAGTGTGCTAGACTGGAAAAAATACACGTTATGCCTGAATATGTCCGGCGTAGTGGCGGAATTGCGCCGAAAGTTTCAGCGCACGTCCGGCGTAACTTCGCATGCGCCAAATTCAGCGCATGGCGGCGGATGAATTTTTCGGCGCAGGGCTGTCGCATAATTTTTTTGGCGAAAGACGGTCACCGAATTTATGCGGTACGCTGGTCAATCTAGCAGCAGATTCGCCCCGCGGGCAGCTCTGAAGAGGTTGCGGGTATGAGTCCCCGCCCCGTCCGTCCCCGCCCCGGTCGTCGCGTGGTCGAAGTGGCGAGCCGCCCTGAGTCTATTCAGCGGAGGCCGGAGGAACGGCCGCCCAGGTGAGGCCTCAACCTTCGGCATAGAGATAGGTATGGAAAACCTTGTTGAACGTCGCCAAGCGTCGTTAAGCAATAGCAGTGGGTTCCTGCCCACTGCAGTATCGAGGGGAATGAGAGCGCGGACGACCTGGCAAAACAGGCAGCCGCCCTGCCCTCAAACGCCTGATCGCTGACCAGGGCGGTTCATTGTGCGGCCTCTCATCAGGCCTCGCGACAACTGCTCAGAATCACTATCAAGCCACTTCTCGGGAGCACGCCGCCGCTCCCTATCCCCGGAGAGGACCGAGAGGATGCCATTTCGGTGCACCATATGAGGGCGGGCCACCGGGGCCGCTCGCTCCAGTACGGCAGCGAATCGGCTGTCTCCACTCCGCCGCGTGCCAGCAGTGCCCAGACAAGCGGTGCCCAGCGGCGCTTTGCACCGTGAGCCGAGAAGAGGCTGATGTGCCGGAGCACGTGCTGCTCCGCTGCCCAGCACGGCCCTCGCTGGCTCCCGCCGAGGAATTGGGTTTACGTGGAAATAAAAAGCTCATTCGGACGCTCAAACATGGGAGAGCGTACAAGGCCCCGAAACACTCTGTCTGGTTGATATAGCCTTGATCAGTAGATGTGCACATGTGCTTTATATGAAAAGGGCTTAATTTTCGCACAAATCACAGTGTATATAAATACACTGTATTAAGTACTGTACATAAGTATTACAAATAGGCACCTAATTTTTGGCGCAAATCACGCAGAAATTTCGGAATCACGCAGAAATCGCCGAATTTCGGCGCAAAAGGGTCTCACGGGCGTCCGGCGTAGTGTATGGATGTTTTCAAGTCTGGGTAGTGTGTCCGATTGTTTGTGGCAAGAGGTCAGGTTTCAGTGTTCTGGTGCTGGATATATGGAGAATTGGAGAACCACTTGATCTGTGGTCGAAGGAAGCAGCCACGGCCCTAGAAATCAGTGAGTGGGTGCGACCATTTCCAACATAGAGCGTGAAGGTCGTGGGCCGTGCGCAACAAGCACTGAGTACTGAGTAGCGCGTAGCAGTTGCTCTGGCTCTGTCAGTCTGTCCATTCGAATAGTTCATTTTTATACAGAATAAAATGAAAGATATTTCTGACTAGCTACGATCGTCGGAAGGTCACCATCTGTCAGGTATTTCTCAGGCTTATCAGAGATGGGATCCAGTGTCAGCAAGGCAGACCGGTGTATAACGGGAAGTGTGCGCCGTCGCTGCACGCGCTGCAGCCCGCAGTCGCTGTCAGCGGAAACCATATTCTGTCCTCAAGAGAGTACCAGTACTGGCATGTGGCGAGCGTCCCGCCGGCCGCGCACTCAGTCGACCTTGTCCTGGGCTATTCAAAGGTGGCTGGCGTTGGCAGGCTGCGATAACTCATTGCTATAAACCGTTGTCAGGTGGATAACCAGAAACATCGCGCGAAAATTGGGCCCGGATATTTGGTTACATCTCATAAGGTCATTAAATAAATCGGATTTAGCAATGCGATTTTTCTCGTCGCATTCGATGCCTTACAACATGGTCGATGTTTTTCGGCTGATCGCAGTCATTGGATAAAATCACCGTAGGTGGATGCCCCGCTCGTGCCATGGGCCGCGTCTGCCGCCGCCCATAGCCTCTCCTCTGCTTTGCTCTGCGTCACCCGATCGATCCTAATCTGGCACTCCCCAGAGTGGGTCTCTGCGCGGACCGACCCCGGGGACCGGGCCGGAACTGGCGCCGACGGGGCCGGCGGCCGTGACCGGCCGGGGACACGCTCGGGTGACTCAGAGTCGCGGATCAGAGTGGCGTCTCTGAGTCCGAGTCACGTCGCCAACTGCTGAACTCTGCATAAGAGTAGTCACATCGTCGGCCCCTGGACTCTGTGGTCATTGAGTCGCATTGCCGGCTTCTGGACTCTGTAGTTATTGGAGTCACATCTGTGGCTGCTGGAGTCTATACTAGAGTTACATCAGTGGCCGTTGGAGTGTATCTGAGTCACCTCGCCCGCCGCTGGACTCTGCTGGTGTGTGGCGCTGGAGCCGTCCAGTCTCGGGTCGATTGATGGGACAGAAATGACGCCGACACCGCGAATTTGGCTGCCGAAGACAGCCTCGGTCGTGGGGGTCAGCGCTCTCTCAATATATCCAGGGGCCCAGCGTCACCGCGGGCTGATGGTGGCGACAGAAGTGGCGCAGTTAGCGGCCGGCTGACGACACGCCGGAAATTTGCCGCCCCGGAACTGGGGTAATGAGGAGAGTGCCAGGTGTGCTGAATGGGCTGTGCCCAAAGGTTCATGGTGTAATTATGCAGGCATGCGGAGGGTCAATGGTTCAGGTGGGTTGATTTCGCTTTGAACTCCAAGAACCGGGTTTCCGCACCATTGAGATGACTTGCAAGTAATCTTGGTGATCGTTCCTATATTTTTTATTGGTCATAAAAAGAAAGCAGCCCAGCTTCATTTTTCGCATAAAATCTCATTTTCCCTTCAAAATTTGAGTTGGCCACAGTCACCGTCTTTCTTCGGGGCAATTTTTGACCGGTTGTGACAAGGCTCAAAACAACTACCAACCACGTCACTGAGGACATTCCTCGCTGCCCACGTTTATAACCGCGGACATCCGGCGCTGTTGTATCGCTCTGAGCGTGCCGTGTAACCCGGTACCAGCTCCAGTGATGGGTCAGCGGACGGTGCCTCCGTTCACTGGCGTCGTCTTTCGCCCGGTCAGCTTTGGAGTGGCGCCAACACCGACCGGTCGACCGCGGCCCGTCTCATCTCATCAGTGGTGGAAGGGTGCCGCCGCTAGGGCACTCGGAAAACAAACGAGACTCTTCAGTCATTTAAATCGTGATGCGGCTTTGAGGCTTACGTCGTTTGGTGAAGTCTCACCTTGCACTGTGACTTTTTCGCTGTTTTCCATGGTTAAATGTCGCAGTTTTTTTTAAGTTTGTTGTTCGTTCACATTTTGCCATACGCATGGTCGGAATGTGAAGAGTTTTTTTATAGTTTCGTCTCATCATTATGACATGCTGATGTAACACGAAGTGTGAATAAGCTGTTTTTAGTCGAGTAGCCTTCTTTTTGTTCAGTCATTCACCTTTATCGCTTGCGTCATAGCGTACTCATTTGGGTGTAGACCAAACACAAGTAGGTAACGGTCATGAAAATGACCGAAATATCTTCTGCCGTAGTCCGTAGTCCTTCCTACTACTACTACTGCTATATCCCCCTCCCCTCCCCAGCTCCTCTCTTCGTCCCGAGGAAGTTTGGTCATTTGGGACCGGCGCCGATCTTACTATGCGTGTGGATCCCTGGAACGGGGGGTATGGGTATGGGTGGAGTGGGGGTCGTTCATCGACGCTGACGTTTATTTACCGGCCGGTCTGGCCCAGAGCCAGTTCCGGGTGGAGGCGGCTATCGTTGACGCAATTCACTACAGACATACGGCTGGGTATAACTGGTTTATACAGCCTAACGCGTCTGTATCGTTTGAATGACCCTGCAATTGCTGAAACGAAGTCTGAGACCATTAATCATTCTTAGTTCCAGACAGGCTAAGGTTTCAGCAAGGCTAAGTCTGGTTCGATATTCGACTGATTGGCGAATTTTACCGACTTGTGCGACAAAATGCGGTAGGAAGCCAGCGAACCGGTGCCCGCGCACACTGCCGCAGAAACTGTCCCTGACATTTCAGCGACATCGCGATTATGGAGCGCCGCATTGTCGGACGATCGGATGGCCGGCCTTGGTGACCTTGAGTCAGTTCCTAGTCAGACCCGTTCCTTGTCAGTGGTGACCTGGTTTTGTTGAAAATCGTGCTTCGATGATTTACCCTGGAGTTATTTTTTGTTGCTGTGCGATCACAAGCATGGTGCTGGTTAGGTACATATCGACACCTTTTTTTAAATCCCACATTTATTCTCCGGTGAATTTCAGACAAGTTGGTTAGAGACCTTCAAAAAAGGTACAATCACTCGATTTTTCTCAAGTTTTTTCTGTCTTGGCAGATAAAGCAATACCAGAACAGGCCTACGAAAACACATATTTGATCAGGATCGGACGATTGGACACTTTTAAAAGGAGATCTTTCGTGCCTCCCGGAAATTCACGGGAGAGTAGATGTGGGGCTTAAAAAAAAAGGTGTCGATATAAGGGAGTTAGTTTGTGAGCTGTAGCATGTGCACCTCAGATGGATGGTGCGATGTTCAATTTTTATCAGAGATTGACCCTTCGATTGCGGTCTTTATAGTACCACTGCATTTTATGGTCGCGACGCTAACCCATTTTAATGGGAGTGCCTCGTCACCCGGAACTTTAATAGATATCTGATTTATGCACTGACCTAGGCTGCGAATAGCTGAAAGGAATAAAACGCCGTGTGCGTAATAACAGGTTCGTGCTTTGACCTCTTCGATTTTAACCTAATTCCATGCTCACGCACTTTCCGTCAACCTTCAGCAATCAACACAATGACAATGCCTGTTGACACACTTTCAATCAACCTTTTTTTTTCTCAAAATACCCTGATCTTGTCCTTGTCCGTTCTCCACCCGTCCCTCCAAATACCTTGTCCTTGTTCGGTCCCCATTCATCCCTCGCAACTCCCGGTCCTCAGCTCCCGGCCGTCGGCCTATCGCTCTGCGTCGCGGGTCGACGTTATTGCACCGGCGATGGCCGCGGCAGCTGCTCGGGAGCAGCGGCACAGATGGTCGGGGGCGGCAAGTGACTGCGTAGCTGCCACAGTGGTGGCGACTCGGTACAATGGTGGTGGCTCGCTGGTGTCGGAAACCATGGATATTTGTATGTCATGTAGTGTTGGAGCGAAGTATTTACATGTGTTTTCTGTTTGTTTCAGATAACTCAACGATGATCTGGATTTGAAGCTAGAGTGAAGCTGAGCAAAGCAAAACTCATCTTGGCCTGATAGTTATCTTACCAACACTGCTATCAATTTTGTCACGGCCTAGCCCGACCGCTTGGTCTCTTCTGGCCCACCGTCCGCCGGCTGAGTGGTCATCATGCCGGCGCTGTGGCTGGACCGTCTGCCGCTGCCCAACCTGCCGGCCTACACCGCCATCAGCGTCACACTGCTGCTCTGCTCCGTCTACTTCGCCGTCACCACCCAGGATCGCTTCGAGAGCGACGCCGTGTCCCGGCTGACGTTCGCCGAGGCGCTGCAGAGACGCTGTCTGCTACCACCTCCGGTGAATGAGTCGGCACACGATCAGCGCACACGACTGACCGACTACTTCGTTCTACTGGCGACGTACCCGACCCAGCGCGCGCTGCTACATGAGTTCCTCCGGCACAAACTCCGCTCGGATTTTCTGTACTGGCCGACGGTCGCCACCGATTGGGGAGAATATGGAGAGCGGGCGCCCGAATCGACCGCTAGCTCGAGTGTGTTCTTCGCGCCCACGATCTACTACAGGGATCCGGGAGCTTGGACGGCCGCGCTGCCGGAGCCCGGCATTCAGGCCAACCTGGTCAAAACGCTGGCCTTCATGATCCACGAGCCGCTCTGCCTGTGGGTGAGTGCGGTGGAGTTAGGGCGGTGGTGAGGGAAGCACGGTGGTGAGATTTAGCATTTCATAAATACTTTGAAAGCATCTTGAGTTGAAGACTGATTGATGTTGTCGAGGTGATCAATAATAATCATAAATCGTGTTGACGATGATGCTTTTACCCTTTCCAAATCATAAAAAGTATAAGAAGCGACGTTCGGTGATCAATCTCTGCATTTGTCCCAAACCAATCTGCGGCCCCGTTACTCGGTCTGACCGTTATCGTTTCTTGCTGCCATTTCAGACCCTGATCAACATGGCCTACTGTCTGCTGGTTCTGCTGGGAAAATCCATCCAGCAGAGCATGTTCGGTGAGCTGCGGGTTTCCGAGCAGACCCAGCTCAAGGACAAGTTCTGGAACTTTGTCTTCTACAAGTTCATCTTTGTGTTCGGTGTCATCAACGTTCAGCACATGGATGAGGTGGGTTTTCAGTAGAGAAGCTTGCTCTAGATCGTGTAGATTGATGGTCCTGGCGCAGAGTGATGAGTGGGATATTCATGGAGCTTTATGATTTTGAAGGCACCCAAGCGTCGCGCTATAGATGAGGCCATCTTAAAAAGCACGATGTCATGATTTGGTTGTCACAAATAGTCGAACTACGATTGCTACTATTCCTTTGTTAAATGCGAGCTCAGAGCCAGCCGATGAGCTGCTCTTAGCTCAACACCCTCTCTCGTCAGTGGATTCGCGCCGCGGTCTGTCGAATGACCCTTCAGCGGCCGTGACGTCACATCGTTAATCCTCCCCCTCTCTCTATCCGACCGCCGAGCCTCTGCCCTCTGAGAGGATTATATAAATCCCATTAAAGGTCTTCGTTATTCATAGCTGGTGCCTTGATGTCTGGAATCTCATTCTCCCGTCGGACACAGCTTAGGCGGTGAATTCTTCTGAAAGGGAAGTCCCTCCAGTAATAGGATTTGTCTGCAGAGTGAAGAGCTTTGTCGCACGCAGTCTTCAGGGATTGACCGTGACTGTGGAGTTCTGAGTTCAATTCTGGTGTCCTTTCTGGGGCTTGGCAACTAGTTTTTGTTCAGACAATGGTACACGGAAATCATGCATTACGTTTTGTAACTTACATCATGTCCTGCATTATGTAACCTTCTGTTACATATTCAGTTTGCGAGTCTTTTGTGAAGTTGTAATCATATCTAACGCGGAAGGGATTAAAACGTGGGATTAAACATTATGGCGAAATAACTTTTCATCCCACATACATATGTGATAGACCCGCGCGAATTTGTTACCCTACCTATTTGAGCAAGTAAAGAAATATATAAATGTAGTCCGAAAGGCGCCGCAGCGTTGTTATAATAAACAGCGTGTTTCCGAATGACTATGATTGTTTATCAAGGGAGCTATGGATGATCGCTGCCTCCCCTTCTCCGTTTTTCCTCCCCTTCTCCGTTTTTCCTCCCCTCCACGTCGTTCATAGCGTCAGTCAGACTCGCCCGCCACCGAACCCCAACAATATCTGTCAGCCATCCCGGCCCGAAGCCTGTCTCAGACGGCTGCCGGCCAACTGTCCGTCCCCTGGAATCCCGTGTCCCCTGTGTCCGGTCACCGCTCTGTCTCCGGAGGGTGCTAACCTGCTCAGACAGTCTGCTGAGCCAGTCTGCTGACTGGTGGGCCGGCCGGGCGGCTGTGGGGTGGCATGGAAAATACAACACTGTGACCGATAGGGGACCGGGGCCTGACAGATCGTGAGATCTGTTTTATTTAACCCTGTCATATATTTATAGGTGTGCTGCGCAAGATGAACGTCGCATGGGAATCATTAAAGGTAGTGTGCCAGCTTTCTTGGACCGTATGGAGTTAATGGCCCAGATAAGGAGAACCGGATTTTTAGAACTTATCCATACCTTCAAAAACTCATGGAAACGTCTTAAATTCTTCAAATTTTGAGTACCCCAGTGCGAAATTCGCCCCGACGGGTTGTCGGTCGTACCCCAACCACATTTCACACCACTATGAACAATAAATGCACACACTGAAATCGCTATTACCGATATGCTCATCCAATCAAGTTTCGATAAACCCGTTCATCATCATCTCCTGCGGTTTCGAACACGCCTGTTAGGTGGCTTCTGATGCTCGTCGAGGTCGGAATTTCCAAATACGCGTGGTGCGTCGGGCCGCGCGCTCTGACTTCGGCCAAGAAAAATGCGTCAGCTGATCATTGTCATTTCTGCCACTTGCGTGTGGTGAAATGGGGTCATAACTTATAAGACGGCTTTTTCATATCAATTATTTTACATAAAATCATATTTCAAACCATAAATAATGTTCGACAGCCAAATAAAAGAAACAATACCAATACGGGCTTACAGTTTAAGGCTCGACATTGTGTTGTCTACGATTAGACAGCTGATAACTCATTCCCGTACGTCGTATGGTCGTAACACTATAATGACCTTTGCTTATTGTCACAAGTGCGCCGCATTCGCGATTGTTGCCCGACGCCTGTTTGCAGGTGAGCCCACTACAGTTGTTATACATATCTAAAAACCGATAAACTTTTAGGCGAAAAAGGCACTATTCCAGGCCCATTTTTGATTTTTTTTGCGATATTAGGTAAAAACAGAAGCTTCTTATCCTAGGAAAAATAAAATGGGAAATCTTTCAAAGGTGGCACACTACCTTTAAATGATTCTCATGCGACGATAGTGGTGGCGTATCATGCTTAAAAGCTGGCTCGCATGAGACTGATTCAAAGCCTTAACTGCCATGGCGATACTCGGTACATCACTATGCGATGGCGATATTTACGATACAACACGATTGGATGGGCTACCGTGATATTGTGTCTGCTAATTTTATCGTCAATTTTCTTTATGTTCACTCCTCTCACTCCCCTTGCCTCCGTGTTTTCAGGTGGTGCTGTGGTGCTCGTGGTTTTCGGCGCTGGGCTTCCTGCACCTCCTCACTCAGCTGTGTCGGGATCGGTTTGAATACGTGAGTGGCTGACGGACAGGGGGTGGGAGCGGCACCCCGGTACGGAGCGGCTGTCAGACCGGTTATACTGGCACGTGGGGGTCGGGTGCTGCAGCCTACGCCGGTTCCGAGGAGCACCAGCCTGCAAGTTGGAACGTAAACAAACTGAATCCAATATTGTTTAAGTTTTCTGTAATATCGCACGGCGTTTCTCACGCTGAGGGATAATTTCAGTAAGGCGTGTCGGCGAGACTGTACCCCGGGATCCGGGTCAGCCGACGGCCGCCGGCTCAACGCCCACCACTGTTTGCCCGTGACCTCTGACCTTGGACGGCTGGGACGGCCGCCCCTCCCCCTCCCTCCCCTCCCCTCCCCTCCTCTGCCCGGTGGGATGGGCTCACCTAATGACCCCTCGTGCGACCCCGCCTGAACGGAGCCAGCATGCGACAACAGCAACAATAGGCACCCACTGTGTGAGGCCGGCCACCCTTGGACTCGGTGTGGTAGGACTGAACGATACTGTTTGGTTGGGTTTTACGACGGCATAACAATTGTGGCTCCGGTGTAAGTACACATTGTGTTGAGGGGTGGGTTGATCGGAGATCTTGTGTCTGAGGCGCCCTATAACTCGCGTGATTCGACCGTCGCTCCTGCTCTTATGTGCCGGAATATCGTCACTTTCGCCTGGCTGAACATTGGACGCCCTGTTGCCCGTGCCCCGTCTGAGTATTCCCAATATCTGATCCCCCTCCCAACCCGCCTGACCCCCCCCTCCCCCAGCTTGTCTGACCCCCCCCCCTCTGCCGACAGCTGTCGCTCTCGGCGAGCACCCCCCGTCGCACCCACGGCCGGCTGCTCTGTCTGCTCTCGGCCATTCTGGCGCTCTCTCTGGCGCTGCTCGTCATCTGCGTGTATGTCGGACTGGTGGCCAGTCTCAACACGTTCGCCTTCATGGCTGCAGAGGTGGGTGATGTGCCGAGTCACGTGCGATGTCTGTCCCTCGGTGTCAAGATAACTTTACTACTCCTCGGTGGTGGCAGTGAATTTTCTTCAGATGGGATCCTACAATACTGAGGCACATGAGGGATATGGGTGCATACGGCACGCGAGATTCGGGATCTGGGGTTTGACGGGTTTGACGGCAATGTCGTAGATCTCGGATTATGATGCTGCTGAATTTCATTGCTACAATCTTTATTTGGTATCCCATTATACATTTCATTATCAAAATATGCCGTTGGCGGGCAGTTATCAATCATGCTGGCTATCCAATAGGTTATGTTCTGAACGGATCTAACAGATCCCAGCCCCTTCCCGGCAGGTGTCGATGTTTTGCGCAGTTTCTTAGCTATTGACGTGCAGCGTCATGGCGTTATATGCGGTTTGTTGGGCTAGCAGAATATTAACCGATTCGCGTCACAGCCCCGGCGCTAATTTCTGCATGTCGATGGTGTTAGTTTGCGAAATGAACCGGCCTCTAGATATCGAGCCGATGTCGGCTAAAGGTCATGGACGCTGCGCAATTACGCGGCTATGATGCTAATAACCGCCAGCTCGTCATTAACCGCTATTAGACCGGTGGCATCGTATACAACAGGCGGTAGCGGATATACTGTATGAATTATACATGCGGAATATTGGGTGCCTTAGGATATCATTGTAGGCGCCTCTGGTGATTTACACCTAAAAGGTTCACGGCACTACGCCGATCACCTTGTGGCGCCCTTAATCTATGATTCATTACCTTTTATTGCCGGTGTTTTGACGCGTCAGACTCACACCATGTTGTTTCCTTTAGGAGCCCCGCTCCAGCTGTGCGCAGTAGGTTTTATTCATGGCGGTAGAGGCGGCGGAATCCGTATGGGACCGAGCTTTCTCAGTGCGTCAGCAGGCAGTCAATACGTTGTCCAGCGCCGATGGTCGGGCGGGGCGGCGCCTTCGATTTCCTGGGCATTGTGTTTTTTGTCGCGTGGCATGCTGTGATCGCGTGCCAATCAGGCTAGATGCGCGGCAGGCGGGACGGAAGAGAGAGGAAGGAGGGGCGGGTAGAGGGTTGGAGAGGGTCAAGTGATGTGGTAAATGTAGGATGTAGATATTAGAAGTCTCGGGAGAGAGCTACCCACGTATAAAAGATGTATTCACCCGGCATATTGGTGGTAGGTGAGGTAGTGGAGGGCTTCTTTGGTGCTTGATAACGGACCGCTCGCGTCGGTGATCCTCTTATTTGTTTAGCATTCCACTTTGTGACAGCGGATTGCAGTTGGACGACATATCTTCCCGCAGCAGTTTTGTTCCCCGAACTTGTTTATCAAATCGACTCGTGTCAGCAGTCAGCCACGGTTGAGATGCATTTTGCTGTCTTGGCGCAAAAGCCATACTTCGCTGACATATTTTTCCGTTGTAGGACGAGTTTTGCTGGAGTTAGTCGGACTGCTAAATAATTGACTTTTTCCAACGAACGTCCCTGTGGCGTGCGACCGTCTTGTTTTTGGTGTAGTCGCCTCTGTAACAGGCCACTGTCACGCACAGACGCCTTGCACCGATCGCACTTTTCCGCGCTGGCTGCAGCTGCGGCGGCCCGTCGTCAGCACGCGGGTCGCCACCCACACACCAGTGTGAGGGTGCTCTGTAACTCAGCCCCGGGCTAGTCACGCTTGCGTGGCGTGTCGTAATGCAACTCAGGCCCGATATGGCCACAGTACTGCGCGTCGGCCTAAACGGAAAGTCAGCTGTGTTTACTGAACGAAGTGGAAGCGATTGGCGATATGACACGACTTCGATAATGTGCGATGTAGGGCTTCTGCCAGCGTTGTATACCATCCTCAAGGGTTGAGTTGCCTTCGTTCTTTGTTTATGACTCTGGGGTGTTACGCCGTCCATATAAACATGCCTGCTAGTGTCTGGCTGCCTAGACAGACGGCTTATATCACAGTTGTTAGGCCAGCCGGCTGCTTTTTTACACCAAACATTTCTTACGACATAGAAACAGATTTATGTGGTGAATCACGGCATGCCTTGATTTGCCTGACATTCCTGGCCAGTAACTATGCCAGCGCTTTGCTTTAGTTGCAATCATTTCAACCAATCGTTGTTGCTGACATCCTGTCCTATATTTCAGTGTGCCATTGCTGACTTGTTTTCCCGCCGCTGTTTTAGCGTGTGCAGACTGCTGACGATGCCCTGTTATGTGTCACTGCTGACCTTCTGTGTCTTATTTCAGTGTGTGCTGCAATTGAACTGTCGCTGGTTCGGTGAACATCGCTGCTGGGATCCTGTGTACCATTTTTGACCTGTTTCCCGTCTACTATTTCAGTATGTGTTGCTGTTAACCTTCTGTCTGCTGCTACATATGTGCGGTTGATGATCTGTTGTGTGTTGTAACTGTCGACACCCCGTCTCCTGTTTCAGTGCGTGCTGCTGCTGATCCGTACGTTCCACACAATGATCCGGTACGCCATCCACCTGTATGACGTGGCGCAGACGGCCCAGTGGGAGCGCAAAGGTGAGACCAGGATCCAGCTGTGGTGTCCGGGGGTCCATCAGTATCCACTATCCATTGGATCTACCCATCCAGTATCCATCCGGGGACCCATTGGTGCTGGGATCCCGAGTCCCTTGGTTTCCGGGATCCAGCGATATCCTGGATCGGGGAATATAACCAGTTCCGGGGCGCAAGAGTATTCAATGTTCAAAGGTACCTATCCGATTCTGAATCGGATCCTGAGTCCAGCTGTGCCCGGAGTTGCGTCGTACAGCCGTTTCCGTTGTTCCTGGATCAAGTAGTACATATTGCGGTGACCAGTGGTCGTGCAGTACAACAGCGTGCAGTTGGACGCATTACCTGATTGGTTGTGTGCGAACTTGTCCCGCTGATTGGTGCTTGGTTCGGGCAGAGACAATCGGGGCAGTGTGCCCAAGGCAGCGTTACCGGGGATTGGTTTGGCTCTGGATGGTGGCACCGGGTGCTCTTCGTAATGAATTTCCGGGGACAGAAGGAGCAGCTTTGCGCAGGATAGATGTACACTGTACAGTAGTGGATGATACGTCGCTTGGTTGTCACGCGATAGTTTGGCTTGGAATCACTCTGGCAGCAGTAGGAGTACTCAGGATGAATACTGCAACAAAAAATGAAGTATAGGTGTTTTGAAAGATCGTATACTATACACTACGTTCTTGCTCATTGCTCTGTTTTAGCTATCAATGCAGGCCTAAAAAGTTTAAATTATTCTTACTTAACACGACCATACTGTCTATTGACCATTCATGTTGGTAACGTCAAGCATAAGCGACAAAAGTTCGTACGTGGTCCTTCTTATTCGCGCATATGTTTTGGATCACACAGAAAAAAAATGTTATCGCTTCATGTAAACATTCTGACCTCGAATAGTTTTTTATGAAGCTGGCCAACTGGTCATGACTGGTACTGAGTTAAATATTTAGAACTCTGGGCATGGCCGCGTGGCAGCACGGTCAGGACTAGGAAAATGCCCCAATCACCCACCAATAAATCATGACAGGCGACCGGTGGCCCGCGATATTCGTGATTCGGTGATGGCCGATTCAGCAGTCTCGTGCCTTTTCCCAATCCCTAAAACTACCCTCTTTTTTCTTCTAGTGGCTAAATCAACTTCACCTCCTCTGCCAACTGCTTCAGATTTCATGATACCCATTACATTGCAAGGGTATTTCCTGTTAAGCACTATCTGAATTCATCCCCTAGGCTGCGCAGTGTCTCATATCGCCTCGCAAGCAGCACAGATTTGTGACGAATTGCGGTGACATGCCCGGTCCGCGTGCTTCTCACATCGATCGCCATTGCTACGGTGCCTACCCTACTCCCGTGTATGTAACCGATAGCGTCCCGTGGCTCTAACTCCCCCCCCCCATCCGGGCCACTCCCTATCCGGACCACTCCTCACACTCTGGTGTGAACTCACCTATTGCGCCGTCACTCTACCTGGCTAGGGGGGCCGGAGAGGGGGGTGACCTGACCGATCCTGGCTCCGTCACACACCACTATCAGACTATGCAAACGGCCGCCGCAAACCGCGGAGTGATAGCCAGCGGCAGGCGGGCAGGCCTTTATTACAGGGGAGGGGAATCGGGCCGGCCGACGGAATTGGCTAGTGTGTGGGTAAAACGCTCAGGCGCTGTGTTATGATTCATAACACTGCGGGAGCACGGCATAACTTCACAGCCCATGAAATGGAGAAAGCTGGTGAATTCTTATCTGCGGATAAAATTACGGGAAATTGTATTGGCTACACAGTGATGGCTAGCTTGTGTTGCGGCTACCATATGTTTAATTTTTATGTATTTATATTCTTATTCAACCGCGCCTTGGTTCAGTGTTATACGATCTGTTTGGGTTCGTTTTCAGGGCTCTTGCTCCTGCAACGACACGCAGATTTCCACAGAGCAAAACGAATACATTGAAGGTCTCCGAGCCTCTTTCTAGCGTTACCATATACACACACACGCGGCCTTCCTTTCCGTTAGCATAAACAGCCGCTGCTACCAGCCTCTGTACGCTGTCGTGTCCTAAGCATCCCGTAATGCTGTATACCGGGCGCGGGCGGACCGCAGTGCTGGCGCTGGGCCGGGACCGGGAACCGGCCACCAGACCGGAGCCCCGTGGTCCCACCGTGGCATGACATGTCTCAAAGGTCACACCCCACGCCATCGCGTCGCATTGCGCCATGCGGTAGGCATACCGCATGCCACCGTGGGGTGTTGTGAGGGTTACTACGGCAAATAGCGTCGAGGTGTTATGCTGAAATTGTGTTAGGAATGGTGCTGCACAGTGTTTTGATATGCATTCCAGGTTGGAGGTGTCATAAATTCAACCGTACCTGGGTGTGGCGGTCTAAAAGCTCTTTACTGCAGAGACGGTTGCACAGAATAAATACGCATTGCCATAATAAATGCACACATCACAATATGACAGCGTAGTGAGACGGTTTTATGTCCCTAAAAAAACTGCGGGTGTGTTTGGGTGTGGTGTGGGTAATGGCGCGCGGTGCTCTGTGGTGTGAAATGCAGGATTATGAGAGTAATACGGAATTACACGATGGTTTACACACGACTCATAATCGGACATGACCGCAGACCGAAAGACGAGAACTATGTATATCGGCTTGCATGGCTTGTCACCTTAAGTGGTAGTTCGCAGTGCTAGGCTTGGCGCGTGATAGTGTTATTTGCGGGTGTGGGTTGTTGATAAGGCAGGCGTGAATGTTTGTGCGACTGCCGTATCGATGTGTCTTAGACGGTGTGTCAAAGGGCTGGGGTACTGCAGATTGGGCGTATATCGCTGCCTTATTACTGTAGTGGTTCGTATGACATTTATAAATGACCGTGAAGGTGCGTGATGGGTGGGACATTAGACAGTCATTCCATAATTTTTGTTACCACAGTTTATCATAAGGTGCTAAAATATCTACCCCACTTGGTATTGGCATTTGTGTCGCATGTTCTACCCGGAACCTGTGTGTGTGTACATTTATAGACTTACCACTCTCTCTGCGACAAGCTCACCATACACTCTTGGTTTTGCCTGACGTCGTTTCCGGTCCTGTCCGCCAGGGTCGCTGGTGTACCTGGCTGAACTGATGTTTGAGGTCACTGAGCTGGTCATCGACCTTCTCCACCACGTTCACATGCTGCTCTGGGGCAACATTATCCTCAGCATGGCCAGCCTGATCATCTGCATGGAGCTGCGGCACATCTTCTATCAGCTGCGACACCGACTGGCGCGGCACTCGCACTACCGACGCGTTGTCAGGTAGGTAGGGCGGGGCGGTACGGCGGACGCTGTCGCTACTGACTGTGGATGGGGTATGGGAGGTTCTTATCACCGTCTTCACAACACAATCCTGTAACCTGCCGCGTCTCCTCCCCTCAGATACATCGAGCTGGAGTGTGTGCAGGCCACGCCGGCCGACATTGACGGCGACCAGTGCGCCATCTGCTGGGACGCTATGGAGACCGCCCGGCGGCTCGACTGTAAACACTGCTTCCACGCGTGAGTGACACCGAGTTCGCTCGGCGTGGGTACTGGCTCTTTTACTTTGATTCGCCCATGTTTGGAATATGAAACGTTGCAAATTATGGTTCGTTCAGCTACGGTTGTAGGTTTACTGCTTCAGCCTTCGACTGGTCTGACAACGCTGACGTGCTTAGAATGACGTGCTCGTTTTTCAGTCGTATTCTATTCCACTACCTCGCACACAGCTCCTTGTACCGGCCGATAGAATACCCACACTCACCCCTGACCTCTGTCCTCCCTCCCTGCAGGACGTGTCTGCGCCGGTGGCTGGAGCAGGACCCGTCCTGTCCCACCTGCCGGAAGGGACTGGATCTGAGCGGGCAGACGGCCAGCGGACAGCCACGCGCTCAGCAGCATCACCGGCCGCACTGGCAGCAGCACAGAGGTATGAACTGTGTAGGACTCCTATGGTACTACCGGCCGCACTGGCAGCAGCACAGAGGTACGAACTGTGTAGGACTCCTATGGTACTACCGGCCGCACTGGCAGCAGCACAGAGGTACGGGTTTAGTGACAGGATTGTGTACTGTATAGGACTCTTACGGTTATACCACCGGCCGCACTGGCAGCAGCACAGAGGTACGGGTTTAGTGACAGGATTGTGTATTGTGTAGGACTCTTACGGTTATACCACCGGCCGCACTGGCAGCAGCACAGAGGTACGGGTTTAGTGACAGGATTGTGTACTGTATAGGACTCCTACGGTTATACCACCGGTCGCGCTGGCAGCAGCACAGAGGTACGGGTTTAGTGACAGGATTGTGTACTGTATAGGACTCCTACGGTTATACCACCGGCCGCACTGGCAGCAGCACAGAGGTACGGGTTTAGTGACAGGATTGTGTACTGTATAGGACTCTTGCGGTTATACCACCGGCCGCACTGGCAGCAGCACAGAGGTACGGGTTTAGTGACAGGATTGTGTACTGTATAGGACTCTTACGGTTATACCACCGGCCGCACTGGCAGCAGCACAGAGGTACGGTGTACAAGGGTACAGAACTTGCGGGGTACGACCATGTACCGTCACACTCACAGGTTCCATTGGCAGCAGCACAGAGGTACGGGTTTAGTGACAGGATTGTGTACTGTATAGGACTCCTACGATATACCACCGGTCGCGCTGGCAGCAGCACAGAGGTACGGGTTTAGTGACAGGATTGTGTATTGTGTAGGACTCTTACGGTTATACCACCGGCCGCACTGGCAGCAGCACAGAGGTACGGGTTTAGTGACAGGATTGTGTATTGTGTAGGACTCTTACGGTTATACCACCGGCCGCACTGGCAGCAGCACAGAGGTACGGGTTTAGTGACAGGATTGTGTATTGTGTAGGACTCTTACGGTTATACCACCGGCCGCACTGGCAGCAGCACAGAGGTACGGGTTTAGTGACAGGATTGTGTATTGTGTAGGACTCTTACGGTTATACCACCGGCCGCACTGGCAGCAGCACAGAGGTACGGGTTTAGTGACAGGATTGTGTATTGTGTAGGACTCTTACGGTTATACCACCGGCCGCACTGGCAGCAGCACAGAGGTACGGGTTTAGTGACAGGATTGTGTATTGTGTAGGACTCTTACGGTTATACCACCGACCGCACTGGCAGCAGCACAGAGGTACGGGTTTAGTGACAGGATTGTGTACTGTGTAGGACTCTTACGGTTATACCACCGGCCGCACTGGCAGCAGCACAGAGGTACGGGTTTAGTGACAGGATTGTGTATTGTGTAGGACTCTTACGGTTATACCACCGGCCGCACTGGCAGCAGCACAGAGGTACGGGTTTAGTGACAGGATTGTGTATTGTGTAGGACTCTTACGGTTATACCACCGGCCGCACTGGCAGCAGCACAGAGGTACGGGTTTAGTGACAGGATTGTGTATTGTGTAGGACTCTTACGGTTATACCACCGACCGCACTGGCAGCAGCACAGAGGTACGGGTTTAGTGACAGGATTGTGTACTGTATAGGACTCCTACGGTTATACCACCGGCCGCACTGGCAGCAGCACAGAGGTACGGGTTTAGTGACAGGATTGTGTACTGTATAGGACTCCTACGGTTATACCACCGGCCGCGCTGGCAGCAGCACAGAGGTACGGGTTTAGTGACAGGATTGTGTACTGTATAGGACTCCTACGGTTATACCACCGGCCGCGCTGGCAGCAGCACAGAGGTACGGGTTTAGTGACAGGATTGTGTACTGTATAGGACTCCTACGATATACCACCGGCCGCGCTGGCAGCAGCACAGAGGTACGGGTTTAGTGACAGGATTGTGTACTGTATAGGACTCCTACGGTTATACCACCGGCCGCGCTGGCAGCAGCACAGAGGTACGGGTTTAGTGACAGGATTGTGTACTGTATAGGACTCCTACGATATACCACCGGCCGCGCTGGCAGCAGCACAGAGGTACGGGTTTAGTGACAGGATTGTGTACTGTATAGGACTCTTACGGTTATACCACCGGCCGCACTGGCAGCAGCACAGGAGGTATGGTAGATTAAAGCAGAGTTACCTTTCATGCGCTAAGGGCTCTTAGTGCTCTAATCAGACGCGGTCAGTATTCAGCGTAAAACTACTGAATCAGTATGACTGATGTTTTCGCTGCGCCTGGTATACCCGCTGTCTGTGACATCAAATCTAAGTATCCAGTCTAGTCAGGTGACTCAACGCAGCCGTTGTCTCCGCTAACTGTCGTCTCCGCTGTTCTATGTGCAGGTCGTTTCGTGTCGTTCCTGCCCAGTTTCTCAGTAGAGGTGAACCACACGCAGCTACTGCGCGCCAACCAGCAGGAGGTGCCCCCCGCCTCGCAGCTCGACTCCATGGCCAGACAGGTAGGAGCCGCGACACGGCCACATAACGTGATTGTACTGTAATAGGGGCGGACGTTTCCATGGCGAGTTTGTAGTTTGACCGTTTGACTGGCAAGAGTTTGAGTGACTCACGATGCATGATCTCATTCTCACTCTCCCGTGGCATTCAAATATCAGCTTCTACATTCAAATATCGTTCAAATATCAGCGCTTTGTATAGACAAAACGCTTATTATTCCTGGATCTTTGGTATTACCTTTGAAGGCCACATACTTCGCGGGTAACTTTGAACATGAAGGAATATTCACAGGACGTGAGCATTATGTGTATGTCTGCTCTACATTCAACACCAGAGTTTTGACCGCCCTGTCCCGCCATCCCCCGACCACAGGTGCAGCAGCTGTTTCCTCACGTGTCACTGTCGGCCATCACCGAGGACCTGCAGCAGTCCGGCTCCATGGAGGCGACGGTGGAGAACATTCTGGAAGGTTCTGTCCACGACCATCCGGCGCCGCCCATGTTCACCAGCGACGAGCTGGCGGATGACGGCGGCGGCTGGAGCCGTCCGGACGGGGACGGCGGGGATGGCAGAGAGGAGAAACCGTACCGCCACCACGTCAGGTCAGTAGGGAGATGAAGGAGGAACTGTATTGGCTCAGGACAGTTAGCTTTGGGGGGAGGGTGGCTATAAGAATATACAGATCAGGTAGTGGGAGTGGAGGAACTGTGTTAGCAGAGATGAGTGGTAGAGTGCAACTGGCTACGAGTACAGCAGTCATTGGTGTGTATATAGAGGAACTATGCCAACTAGGACAGATTTTAGGCATAAATGCTGTCAGATAGGTATGCATTAGACGGATTCCTTGGCGCAGTCGTTCCCTTGGCTATCAGGTTGTAACGGTATCGCTAGTCGTACCCCCAACCCCTAACGTTTTAACCAGTCGTCTGCCGTCCGTCTGTACCTGCCTCAGTTGTAATTTCACCCGCCGCTCTTTTCCACAGACCTGAGGCGGATCCGGAGCCGGAGCCGGAGCCGCAGTGGCCAGAGGCGGTCGCGCCCGGCGGCTCGCGGTTCTCCAAGAGCGCCTCAGAGCGTCATACGCTACTGCAGCGGAGGAAGGCAGCCATGCTGGAGCGGGCCCGGCGGCGCTACTTGGCGACTCAGTCTGACGGCGGTGACAGCGGAGGGACCGTCTCGACCAGCTCGGACGATAGTGGCGCACCTGCGGCGAGTGAGGCACTCCGACCGGCCGCGCTGGTTGGCCGATGATTCAGATTGGAGCAAACAGACTGATCGAACAGACTACACAGACTAGTCAGACTGGTCACAGACTTTTCAGACTAGCTGACTGATGTGGGATTGGTGAAGAATCGCCGGGGCTGGCGGGCGCCCATGGGATCCCGCGCGGTCAGTTTACGGGTAGACACGACCCAGGAACGGCCGAATTAAAACGCCGCGACTCACGCGGTGGTCTCTGTACTTAGACCCTCCGCTGTCCGTTGGAGGTTTTGTGTGTTGATGATGATGAGTGTCGCTTCCAAGAGTGTATTCGCACGAACGAACGGAATGGGAACGCGAAGGTTTCCAGAAGGAACCGGTGGGGACGGGGGCAGTCTGTAGTGACGCCAGCGGCCGCTCCCCGTCCCCCGGAGACGGTTTGGGCTGTGAAGTTTGCTGTCGCTGCCGGCTTGCGTCGCTCCAGCCTCTGCTGCTAGTCGTACGAGTTGTGGATCGGTGGACGTCGAAGGACAAGTAGAGAGTGTTGTGGTCGCAGCGAAGTCTATTTTGTCGATATAAAACCGCTGATTACGCGAACAATATTCGTCGTCCCGCCACAAGAGAAGTCTGCCTCTTCTTTTGGAGACTGGTACTTAGTCGTTTTGTGTGCCGTGTCAGCTCGTGCCGTTATAGGTCACCTAGCGATAATGTGTTTGTTCGGTCATTAACGGGCGTTCGTTCCCGCGACGCCAAGTCATTGGAGATATTTTTGTAACAGCCTGCGGGGATCCCGCTGTGCCGGGCTTCGGAGGACCTACCCGTGTGTGTCTAGATTCCGTTCTTGCGCCGGCCCGGCTTTGTTTCTGCTTGTTAGACGCGAGTCTATTATCTCTGTCGCTGGGCATTATGAGAAATGATGCTCCTATCGGTGTGTTGGGTCGGAAGGGTGCCGGTCAGCATGAACCCATGTTTGTGTGTCTGTGTGATTTGAGTGGCTGCAGTGGGGAGTTCCCTGCCGTCGGTCTACCTCCAGTGCACCTGTTCCCCGCTTTGGTCAGACTGACACCCTGGCCTGGCTTCTCGTCTCTTTTGCTTTATATAATATAACAAGACTTCTTTGCAGTGTTGTGTTGATTCGAAAACCTTCCCTTCAAACACCAACACTTTGTGTTCCACCATTAAGTTTATATTTCAACGAAACTTTGGCCCATCGTCACCACATCGTTTCACGCAAGACGTCACGGAACACTTCATCAAACAATTCGCGTGTGACTGTGCTGCGTGCACAAAATCAGACTTGGAACCTGTCTGATCACCCCTATAGGCGAATCCACAGCACTCGGTGCCCACAAATCCCCAATCCCATCGGCCCCTCGCGGTGATCACTGGATATATCCGGCAGTTACCGGACGATGTCCCCCGGACGCCACGGGCGGCAGTGGTGGCCGCTGTCCTCGCTCCGTCGTCCTCTGAAACAACGGCCCTCGGTCAGAACTGGTCATGGGTCACGGGTCAGTCACACGGTCAAATGATCGTTCAGCCAGAACCCATGATCTAATAACGACTAACTATAACGAAATGCCCAAATAAGATCCCAGATTGACAATGCCCTATTGCCCCGGGCTCCAAGCTCCACCATGTTTTTGATGTACCGCTGTGCACTACAGCGTCTGTGCAAACTCATGCAAGACACGAAATCATCTTAACTCTCGATATATTGCGGGGGAGTCAAATATCCGCAGTCAGTTTGGTGTCCCATTTCCCCGGAGTCGTCTTACCTATCCGATGAAGTTCATGACAACCAGGTGCAGAATGACGTGGGCGAAGATGAAGTCGGCAAAGCCTCGCTCGGGACTGATGCCGCTGAACTCGCTCTTATTCTGAGGGTTCACCTGCAGCCTGAGGCACACTGGAACACAAAGCGTGGTCGTCGGGAGGGGGAGGGAGACATTGCTTTCACTGCAGCCTGAGACACACTGGAACACGTCACCGCGTGGTCGTCGGGAGGCGAGGGAGACATTGCTTTCACTGCACCCTGAGGCATGCTGAAACACGCAGTAGTGAGAGAGGGAGACATTGCTTTCACTGCAGCCTGAGACACACTGGAACACACAGCATGGTCGTCAGGAGGGGAGAGAGACATTGCTTTCACTGCACCCTGAGGCATGCTGGGGCACGCAGTACAGTCGTCAGGAGGCAAGAGAGACATTGTTTTCCCTGCAGCCTGAGACACACTGGAAAACGCAGCGTGGTCATCGGGAGGCAAGAGAGACATTGTTTTCCCTGCACTGCAACATGTTAATTGTTTGGGAAGCAAGGCTATGGCTGAGGCACAGCTTTTAACCATGCAAATGCATCTCATAGCACACCTCATTGGAATACATGGAATATTTTCTGCTCCCAACTCACAGCTCTATCCACTACAAATTAAGAGTGAAAAATATGTCATACAAAATATGCCAAAGATAAAGTATATTCCAAGGAGTAGAAACAAGATGTGATTTGCATGCTTGAAAGGTGTGTTCCAGGCTTAGATCCTGGAACATTACCCTACCTACACAAAATTGTCGCAGAAAAATCATTGGTTTGATACACAGTGAGCCATGTGATAGGTTTGCCGACTGGACACCATTTTGTTGAGACAGAAGAAACATAGGCTCAGTAGAAGCTATGGAAGCAAGGGACAGTGCTGCTTTGGAAACTGCTCAAATTGTTTTCACGTGTGACTGCTCTTCAAACTCGCATAAAATGATGGAGTAAAACCTACTCATTACTTTTGAGCATTGATACATTGCCTACCTAATTAACTGTGAAAAAATATCCTGCAGATAATCATGTACCTTGCAAAAATTCCCCCCATATAGTATAAACCAAGACTAGGAAATCACTCACTATGGAGTTCACTAATAGCCTTGTTTCTGGTACCAAAATAAAACAGCTATATCAAGTATTTGCTTTTCATAATCCAAGATTATTGGGGACTACTGATGTTAAGTTTGAGGCCGAGACATTATGAGTGATGACTTTATTCAAAGTTTTTGGACTGGGTTGTAATGCCAGTTATCCTGTATCTGAAAGCCCGAGTTGAGGCGAATGAGCCTACTCCCACGATAAGCAAACCCAGACACTGCAATTGAACTTAAGTTTGCCAAATAACCAACAGCCACCAACCGCCACCCCACCACCATACTCACCTCCCAGAACGAAAGATCCAACGCATGAGATGAAACCACTGAGGAATGAGTTAAATGGGAATGTGCCGACTAGGCAACAATAAACAAACTGAATCACTCCTGTCAAGAAAATCTGCACGAGGTAAGCATCGATGATCATAAGCTTCTTTGGCGTTGTCTTTCCATATTCTGAGCAAAGTTTCTTCACCACTGCTCCAAAAGATTCAGCCATTTTTATTTGTTGCTTTTGACCTGTGATATCACCCACTTCCTAATACCTATATATCTTTTTATAAATTAAAATGTAAATACAATTAACAGCACACAACGCACAACGGCACAGAGCAGCCGGTGACTGCGCCAGAAATATCTACACGCCGTTTTTGTCTACATTTTTATTATTGTTGTTTTCCATAGAAATAAAGACTTGTTTTATTTCCCTAATTTGCTCCTATCCTTAAGTATCACATCAAATAAAATACTTTAAATCGAATATCATATGAATTGTATTCACGCATTTTTTATATGAATGTTGATTTTGATACAACATTAGTAATGACCGCTAGGGGTTTCAGCATTTGTACACGTTGGTATAACGCTTATTTTGATGCCCTTTCTGAAAGTCAAACTACTGCAAAAACATGCAACGCACCACAATGTATATAAATGCGGATTGCGGCGCACTAGCAAGCAAGTGAATTAAGTGAATTGTTGTACCCAGGGCTGCAGAGTCGATGTTACGGAGTTACGGCGACTCCGACTCCGATTCCGACTCCGGGCAGAAATGTCGACACCGATCGACTCCAACTCCCGACTCCGACTCCGCACTCCTGGCAGGGCTGCGGAGTCGACAGATTTTCGGTGACTCCGACTCCGACTCCGACTCCGGTCAAAACTGTCGACTCCGACCGACTCCGACTCCGACTCCGACTCCGACTCCGCAGCCCTGGTGCTAGCAAAGTGTTTCACGACGTGGTTTAACCCTCCATGGGCGCGGGAACTGGGGGGGGGGGGGGCAGTGGGGGCAGCTTGCCCCCCCCCCCCCCCCCCCCCCAACTCTGGTGCCTCCACAACTTCGAGACGGAATACCACACTTTTTTTGCAAATGATTTTTTTTTTTGTTGAAAAAGCCAAGGGATCAGAAATAAGTGGCCTGAAACCGGTGAGAAAACCAGATTTGGGGGTACCCTAGGTTGATCTCTATTATGGTGTGCCCTCCCCCCCAGTCTGAAAGTAGTTCCCGTGCCCTGTAACCCTCGCCCCCGCCCATACAGGGAAGGTCGAGCGCCCCCCCCCCCTCGGTTTTCGCGGAGTCGGGATCACTCGCGTAAAATGCGGCCGATCGCGACGAAACTTTCAGTACCCTCGCGATATTCAATTCTACACCTACCCTGAAAATTTCATGACCCTGACCCAAACGACTTTTGGCTTGTGACCTACTTTACGAGACCATGTTTGGCCGAAATCGCGATTCGGCGTATTTCCGCTCGCATTAGCCGCGCGTTTGCAGTCTTTTCGTGGTTTCAAGCGTTCAGACATGTGCTAAGCTCTTGCTCCCACGCATTAGGGTAGGTGTCAAGGTCACCTGAAGGTCAGGTCAGGTCAATGACCTTTGATGACCCCGGTTCACTTTTTTTAGTTTAACATGTTTCTGGGCTAGTCTTTGGAGCTGAATTCGAATAAAGCAACCTTGAACATTTACGAAGTAGTTTTGGCGCCTTCGTAGCATGTTACGAAGCTGTCAGAGGTGGTTGACACCTGCTACGAATATCTAGCCAGCCCGGCAGAACTGAAGAACTGAAGCCCGGCAGAACTGAAGGGCCCGGCCGAGACGTCCGAAATTTTAAGATTAGTTTGTCATCTCTAGGTAAGTGAGACTGAAGAGTCATGTCTTAATAGTTAATACCCAGGTAATGCTTATTTGAAATTGTTTTAACGGACTTTCACTGGGTAGTGGCCAGTGGGTAAAAGTTATTATTGCCTATTGGTCCCAATAACCAATAATAACTTTTACCCACTACCCAGTGAAAGTCCGTTAAAACAATTTCAAATTTGTCATCTCTGCTCAAATGCCTCCTGATCATGTAAAATATTTCACCTTTGCGACGAAAGTAAAACGTTATGCGCGACATGGCGGCTGGCGCATCAACTCATTTGGATTTTGTCTCACGCTCTCGCCTCTCAATACCTATGGCCAAATTAAATCCGTGCCCGTGACCACTGGTAAAAATAACGTAATTCGACTATCTTCTTTATTTTTGACCCATTAAAGGGACCCTCCCACCTTAACATTAGTTTTGAGTTGAGATAGCCAAATTGGTGGCCATGGCCTGAAAATACCGGTTTGGGCATTCACAACATCGAAAAATGCTTTAATTCGGAGATATGGAATTTCAAACTTGCAGTTTTCGGATTCTAAGGGGCTAATGCATTGGTATGCCCCCTTAGAATTTGTGACGTCAGCGGAGATCTAACGATTTTTAAATCTTTTACTAAAACGTTTGGCAGCACGCGGTGGTATATGCTGCTTTGCGCGCAACAAATGCCGCACTTTCAAATAAAGTCGCTAGGAACAGCGGAGATCCCAAAAAGTAAACAAAAGTAAAAGTCTAATATCTTGAAAACCGGTGAATATTTTTCGATGAAATTTGGTAGATATTCATTTTTGCTCTTTCTGAGCCGAGCGACATCACTTTCATGCCAATTCATTAACTTTTTTGAAGGTGGGAGGGTCCCTTTAATGCTTGGTCCCTTTCCTGGACGCTTATCCAGTCGCCAGGATCTTGACCAAAGGAACAGATCTCGCTCATAGCCGCTCTTTGTTAAGGCTTATCATGGGCCGGGGCGTAGGAACCTCAACGAAAAATGTGTGTGTGGGGGGGGGGGGGGGAGGGGCAGCGAAACTTCAATGCCACTTTGTGGGAGCGCCAATACCCCCATAAAGAATTTCTTAGCAGTTTTGTGCTCATCTCACCTTGCTGAACCATTTCCTGCTCTTAGTTTTGTATTTACCCAAATAAAAAATAAAAATACTCTAAAAAGGCTGAAAAGTGGGGGGGGGGGGCATCCCCCAGCCCCTGTTCCTACGCCTAACTATGTGTCTCACTCAGCAATGTCTGATCCATCAACACGTCCCTTAGTTTGCCTACCTTACTGACGATCGTTTGTTGACGCTGTACGTCTTTATGCCTGAGCTCGGTCGGTCGGTCGGGACGCGATCGGTTTCCAGGACTGAGTCTTCGGTTACGTCATCAAGAGGTTTGCCAGCTCAACATTTTGACGGTCGTTGTACGTTCTGCATACTTTCCGGCTTTGATCGATTGCTCGTCCTACAGGCTACAACAAATATTTGCCTGTAAACGTGAAAGCCTACGGCTTTTCGTCTATTATGTTGTGCCTACACCAGAGCCTATTTTAAGGGAATTTGACTGGGGGGGCAACCTGGAAAATTGTCTTTAATAATCCATTAACCCTCGCCCGTATTGGTGTTTTCCAGCTGCGAACGTATAGGTATGGGGCCGTTGGACCCTCCCCCTTGCCGTTTCGCCCCTGATCGAGCCAGAGCTTCGCGGAAAAAAAACGACCGTGCTGCCCGTGATGACAGTAAGCCGATGATACCCAATTTTAAGGTCCTAGGTCATCGGTTGACCTTCCAGGTCAGGTCAATGACCCAAACGTCGGGAAAATCGTAACCTGTTAGAGCGTCGTAAAGGGTGGGTGCTATGTTTTTTTTTTTCGGGGAGCTGATCACGAATATCATGTTAGTACTTAGTTATGATCATAGATGATGTCTTCATGCATTCAGGCCAGGTCGGGTCAGGTCAGGCTCAGGTCAGGTCAACCAGTAAGCGTTTTGCCGGGTATTCGTAGTAGGTGGCAACCGCCTCTGACAGTTTCGTAACATGTTACGAAGGCACCAAAACTACTTCGTAAACGGTCAAATGGTTGCTAAATTCGAATTCAGCTAAAAAAACCAGCCTAGAAACGTATAAAACTCGAAAATGTGAACCGAGGTCATCAAAGGTAAATGACCTGACCTGACCTTCCGGTGACCTTGACACCCACCCTAATGCATGGGAGCAACATCATATCCCATGTTTGAACGTTTGAAACCACGAAAAGACTGCAAACGCGCGGCTAATGCGAGGCGACATACGCCGAATCGCGATCCCGGCCAAACATGGTGCCATGGTGCTAGGCCGCCAGTGCATCTGAAAGAACTGTGGTGCCCCTGACAAGCCTGAGGTTCTAACGACAGGCCCATGGTGCCCCTGACAGGCCCATGATGCCCTTGCGAGGCCGGTGGTGTCCCTGCTAGGCCGATGGTGCCTCTGCTAGGCCGCTGGTGCCCCTGGGCCCTGACAGGACTGTAGTTCTCCTGACAAGCCTGGAGTGTCCCCGACATGCATGTGGTGCCACTAACAGGTCCAAGGTGTCCCTGCGAGTCCGCAGGTGCCCCTGTCAGGCATGTGGTGTCCCTGCTAGGCCTCTGGTGCCCCTGACAGGCCTGAGGTGCCCCTGAAAGGACTGATGGTGTCCCTTGGCCCTGACAAGCCTGAGGTGCCCCCGACAGGCCCGTGGTGTCGCTGACAGGTCCGTGGTGCCCTTGCTAGGCCTGTGGTGCCTCTGGCAGGCCTGTGGTGCCCCTGGCGGGTCTGTGGTGGTACCCCTGACAGGCCCAATGTGGTGCTCCTGCGAGGCGGGTAGGGCCCCTGGCAGGTCTGTGGTGCCCCTGGCAGACCTATGGTGCTCTTGCTAGGCCGATGGTGCTCCTGCAGGCCTGTGGTACCCCTAAAAAACTTGTGGTGCCCCTGACAGGCCCGTGGTGCCCCTGACAGGCCCAAAGTGCCCCTGTGAGGTCGATGGGGCCCCTGGCAGGTCTGTGGTGCCCCTGGCGCAGACCTATGGTGCTCTTGCTAGGCCGATGGTGCTCCCAACCAGTGCTGGAAATGAGGCCGCTTTTTGGTATCGGCGTTTTATCCTCCGGGTGGATTACCCCCGTCCAGCGATTAGCCTTTCGGGACCCACTCAGGGTCGCGGTTGTTTTCGCCGCTCGCCCTAGTCGAGATGCAAAGTTAATAGTCACACGAAGCTTCTTTAGGGCCAGCCAAACCAGCTTAGTCTGGAGATACTGTTAAATGTATGCATGTTGTAGATGAAAGAAAAAAATGTTTTATAAAATCGATTAATTTCGAATTCGCATTTTCAGAGGCCCCAAATAAACTGCGTGTGACTATCAACTTTGCATCTCGAAAGGGCCGAGCGGCGAAAACAACCGCGGCTCTGAGCGGGTCCCGAAAGGCTAAGCGCTAGACGGGGCACCCACCCGGAGAATAAAAGGCCGGGACCAGAAAGTGGCCTCATTTCCAGCGCTGCTCCCAACAGGCCTGTGGTGCCCCTGACAAGCCGGTGGTGCCCCTGGCAGGCCTGTGGTGTCCCCAGGACCCAAGGGGGCGGGGGGGGTCATGACCCATATGACCCACCCTTGGATCCACCACTGGTTATTACTTGCAGACTGACTCATTTGACATCCATTGCAAAACAAGTCACAGTAGTACCTATGTTTGTTACCCTGTTCCTTTATGCTCATTTTTAAAGTGGGCAAATCTCGACAACTGGGGGGGCAATTCTGTTGAGTGCGGGGGCATTTGCCCCCCCAGTTAACATGTTAAAATAGGCCCTGGCCTACACTTTTAGCGATGCATATAGAAAAGGTCACCTTTCGCTCAATCGACCGATTTACTCAATGAATATGAAAAGCGTAAACCGCTGTATCGCCGTAATTCCTATTAGCGTCATTGAATGGCCCACGATGTCCGGCTGCTTTGAATGGGTGGCAGGTAGCTCCTGCGGACCACGTGAACAGTCCAGTGCTCACGGTCAGGATGGACGGACCGGTCACGATAGTGACCGGGGAGGCGAGCTTCGTGTCTGGTGACCCCAGGTGGGGCAGCGATTCCAGCGAAAGTTGTCCAGCGCCCAGCCAGCAGGTTACAAAATTTCCCACAGGACACGAGCACAGAGACTCAGTCCGAGTCGCCAGGCCCGGCTGGGTGTTTGCACGCCATCATCCACTAGCCACGGCCGGGCCCCGGCAGGGACCGCCCGGCCGTGGAAAGTCGCGCTCCGCGTTGGGGAAGGTGCTGCGCTGGACGGCGCGGCTGGGCCTGCTGCTGCTGCTGACAGTGCTGCTGTGGCAGCAGACGCTGCTGTACCGCGCGCAGCCGGTCAGCACCAGCCTGGTGCCGCGTCACGCCCCCTTTCCGCACCTCACCCTCTGTCCCAGGATACACCTACAGGACCGGAATTTCGTCAACAGCTCCCTCCGGCGGACGCTCGCCGGCGAGCTGAGCGTGGAGGAGTTCTACAACCTGACCACCCTGCAGCTGGTGCTCTCCGAGACCAACCGGCTGAAGGTCTACGGTCGGAGGCCGATCGCTGAGCCCGTCACCGGCAGCGGTGTGCTCGGCACCTGGAGAGAGCGCTACTACCTCTCGCTTCGTGACGGCGCCTGGCCGACTCGGTGTTTTACGTTCCAACCCAGCGCGTATCTGAACAATCGCACCAATAACGTGCTTAGAATACAGCTGCTGCTAGGCGTTCCACCGCTTTTCGGTAACTACAAGGGCGTCTCGTATCGCCTATACTTTCACGGACCAGACGAGCCAAATTTGGGTGACCTCTCCACGCCTGAGCACGGAAGAACGGTGCCCAAGACGGTGGAAGTGGCATTGCGCTCCAGAATTAACGGCCGGTTCGTCGTCACGGTGGCGTTGAAGAAACTGGCGAGCCTCCGGCGGCGGCCCTGTCGGGGCGAGCCCGGCTACTCGCTGACCCGGTGTCTGAAGGAGTGCCAGTGGCGCCGGCTGGCGGCGCTCACCGGCTGCCGTCTACCGCACATGACCTACCCCGGCGTGTTCCTGCCCGACACACGAGGACCTCTTGATCACCTGCCACCGTGCCAAACTCCGATCTTTATAACTGAACCTCAAGGTGACGCGAGGTCTCATCGAAAAAGAATTGATGGCTGCTTAGAAAGTAGCTTCAACTTTAGCAGACGACACAGTAGCGTCGATCCAACAGGCAGCACTACAGACCCAGCCACGGATTTAGGAGAGCCATCGTATGAATACGAGAATGACCCTGATGATGCACTGCAAGCCTATTCGGTAACTGAAAGTCATTACCATGTCATGCCATCGGTTCCTGAAAATATCCTCCACGATCTACAAGATTGCGAGTGTCTACCGGCTTGTCAACAAACTCATTACCACATCAAGCAGAAAGGTGCCTCACAATCCTCAAAACCATGCAACATTAAGGCTATGTTCGATTTGGATCTAGCAACCGACCAAGTGGAGGAGGAACTCTCCTTCTCAACGAGCACACTTCTTGCAAATTTCGCTGGATTTATCGGTATGGTCACTGGATTCTCTCTTTTTACCCTAGCTGAGGTCATAGAAGCCATGATTTGCGTGCTGAGCGCCAGACGTCGAGCCGTGCGACAGATCAAGCCAAAACAAAAAAGCGATGAATGTCTGTAGAAAGACCATTTTGAATGTTAAAACACGTTCAGCTAAATCACCGAAAAGCTCAGTGAAAAAATCGAAGAATGATGAAAGCACATGGACATGAGGATTGAGGAAGCAAGAAGAAACGAAGACGTCTTTTAAGAGAGTTAAGCGTTGTTAAGCGTTGTGATGAATTATGAGCATAGTTAAAGGGACCCTCCCACCTTCAAAAAAGTTTATGAATTGGCATGAAAGTGATGTCGCTCGGTTCAGAAAGAGCGAAAACGAATATCTACCAAATTTCACCGAAAAATATTCACCGGTTTTCAAGATATTATGCTTTTTCAATTTCTTTTGTTTACTTTTTGGGATCTCCGCTGCTCCTAGCGACTTTATTTGTAAGCAATAGTTTGGCAGCTGAAAGTGCGGCACTTGTTGCGCGCAAAGCAGCATATACCACCGCGTGCTACAAAGCGTTTTAGTCAAACATTTAAAAATCGTTAGATATCTGCGCTGACGTCACACATTCAGAGGGGTATTCCTATGCATTAGCCCCTCTGAATCAAAATGCTGCAATTTTGAAATTCAATATTTCCGATTTAAGACATTTATCGATGTTGTGAGTGCCGAAACCGGTAATTGTGAGCCAGGGACCCCATTTTGGCTATCTCAACTCAAATCTAATGTTAAGGTGGGAGGGTCCCTTTAATTGACCGAATCCTCAATATAATCTGAAATCAGATTAAATTAGATTATATTGTTTAAGTTGTGCGAAAATGATTCAGATATTAGGTGGGTGGGTGTGTGCTTTGCCTTCTTGATATTTACTCGTTTAACCGTTAAAAATAGGTAATTATTTATTATCTTATCGGCCAAATCTCTTTTGACGTTAACCGACCGTGAGGGCTGGACTTAAGAAGGCGTAGAAATTGTGTGACATGTAGCCTGCCGTTGTAAAAATGACCCATTTATTTCGACCGTTAACTAAACGGTCGCGCTTTCGGTGCTCGTAGACACTGGTACTGTAATCGCTTTGTCAATGCACTTATAGGGCTGATCCAAGTTGTATGTATGGTAGGTATAGCAAAAGTACACCTATTTATGCGGAAGATTATTCATGCGGAGGAAGCGCTAGTCATTCGAAAGCTAGTCGGTAAGGCACGATCAATAAGTAGATTATTTATTGTTCAATGCGATATTCTGATAACATTTGTGAACCAAGTTTACACGCCAGCCAATGAGTCACATTTACAATAAGCAAGGCAAGCTATACTGAGACGGCGACGACGTCCCCTTGACAGTCTAAAGCACCATGTGCGAAATTATCCATTAATATCCTTACACTCAACAAAGTCGAAAAAATATGTCGTCCTTGGCGCACCCTGAGAGTCCCTCGCCTTCCGCACACCGGCTCATCTCCCACCAGTCATGCTCCCGGTGCTCTTTCACCTCTTGATGACCTTCTCCACCACCTCCTCCTCAATCTCCACCGTCTCCGTCTCGGGCGGCGGCGGCGGCGGCGGCGTGCGGCTGCGGTCGCGCTGCTTGATCACCACCTCCGTCTCGAGCAGCTGCGGCCGGTGGTGGTGCCGCCGCCGGTGCCGCTCGCCCCACTTCCGAAACATAAAGTGCACAGACTTGTGACTCCACAGCGCATCGATGCACGCAAACACCTCCGAGACGGAGATGAACTGCGCCACGATCGTGTCCAGGCCTCCGCAGACCTGGCACTGGCCGACCATGCTGCCGACGGCACCTCCGCCGTGACGAGTCACCACCGTGAACGGGCCGGCACGTGTCACGGCCGAGCCCTGCAGGACGGTGCGGTTGGTCAGCGATGACGGGATTCCCGACGTCCCTGCCGGCGGCGGAGGGAAGTGGGGCGGCGGCTGAGAGTCGTGCCGGGAGCTGCCCAGGCCGATGCCGATGTCGCGGCGGTGTCGCTGCCGGCGGCGGCGGCGGCGGCGCTTGTGATGGTGACTGTGCCGCGCGTGCCGCCGTTTCCGGCGTCGTTTCCAGCCAGCCTCCTCGGTGGGTGTCATGTCCACTGACACCTGACTGAGGTAGCCGGTCAGTAACGTCTGGTCGCTGGACGGAAAACCCAGCGTCAGCAGCAGCGAGCCCTCGTCATTGATCCAAACGCCGGACAGGTCACACCAGTGGCGCACTTTCTTCTTTGGGTGCTTCTGCTGGTTGGTGTGCTGGATGTTGACCGTCACCTCGCCGACGGCGCTGGAGTTTTTGCCCGACTTCAGTGAAGACTTGGGCACCGCTGTGGGCTGCGGAATCTTGATGCCGGCGCCGACC
The DNA here is from genome assembly GCF_019059575.1 of Amphibalanus amphitrite. Classification (NCBI taxonomy): domain Eukaryota; kingdom Metazoa; phylum Arthropoda; class Thecostraca; order Balanomorpha; family Balanidae; genus Amphibalanus; species Amphibalanus amphitrite. The sequence continues at coordinate 780,587 of NW_024881687.1, forward strand.
AGCTCGTACACGGGCCCGGTGACGCCCTGGTCGGGCAGCTGCAGCTCGGCTAGGCCAGCCGCCACGTTGCCGTCCTGGTCCTGAGCCACCAGCTCCCCGACCACTCCGTTGTCGCCTTTTCGTGTCACCGAGCCATTCTGTCAGGGAAGGGGAGCATTAGATTTGGTGCAATAGTGATTTAGATATTTCGACGAGCACGGCAACAAACGACCACAATTGAATTGTATTTTATCTCCGACGCTTTTAGACCATGATTTCAATTTTTCCAAGCAAATACACGCTATGAAATGTTATCGTGCCATTTTACGCTGGTATTTTCACATCTATTTATATCTTTTTAATAGCTGTGAAGCACTAAATAATAAATAACCCTACAGCTAATTGACTTATCCGCGATGACGTTCAAAAGAACAGTTTCACATACCCCGGTGAGACTGGAGAGCTGAACTTGCTTTGAGACTGTTGTTTCATCTGCTGCTTCCCTGAGATATGAAAAATTGGTGATTATTGATACAAGAACAACAGTCGAAATAAGTCATTAAAAATGGCACGGCATTAAGACATTCCAAAATATATTTCTAAGAGTTTATCTGTCTCTGTTTACCTTTTATGACGTTTCCCTGGTTTAAATGACCCGCCGCTGCTCAGTCGTGTTAATTTCCCGATCACCTGCAAAAGGCAAATTTAAAAGGCACAGACCTCAAACTGAAGACGCTGGTATTACTCAGATTAGTTACTAAGCGGATACATGTTTCAAGTTTTGTCCCAACAGACGGATTGTCGCTTGTGGAGCGAAACGTGAATATACGAAAACGGTGTAAAACCAAAGCGTTACGCATCTAATCCGTAGATTTGAGGTGTTAAAAACGATTGAAAGAAACCACTAGCCGAGTATTGGACCAATTATCTATTTATGTTCATGCTTAGTTTATTCATGAAAAGGAAGGAATGCCCGAAAACTCTTACCCCTCGTCTATGGCGAGTAAAGTTGAAAAAGTTCTTCCAATCCACAGGCGGTTTTTGTGTATCTTGGTAGAAAGAATCCCCGAGACCTTTGGACACTGATGGGAAGTTGTTGGATCCGACATCGGGTCTTGCAGCATGAGTCATCCACAAAAGAAAAAGCGCAGTTACGATGCGCATTTCGCATTAAGTCGTTTCGTTCCAGGTGTAATCGCACTCATCGTACCTTCATATGTAGTATTTAAATATTTGCATATAAGCTATATATGCAAATATTAATTTTACTCTACTTTTCACTACCACAGACATAAAGCTCGATCGAATTAATTTTTGCTAGCATGCGCTCTATATATTTTTAGTCTTTCATTTAGCAGCAGAGCGACAATCTTCTCAGGAAGAGGAACTTCATTAGCTTGTTTTCTTTTAACTTGATTGTTATTCAGTTTGATTATGAAAATGATATGCAATCTTTTTTTACGCAAAGGGGAATAATTTTGGATGCTGCTCAAAAGAAATGATTAGTCAAAAATCTATCAGCTTATGACCAAGCAAACAACAAAAATTCAAGTTCTTGTGATTCACCTCAAAGACATTAATTACAGCGATATCTGCGGTCGTCGATATACAGCTAACAACCTTTTCGAACTTTAAGTGACGACTTCGGATGACTTGCACAAAGCTTCTGGAGATGGACTCCGGTTCATCTGACAAAAAGAAACGTAACAACCTATTTCATAGACCTCTGATTACCGAGGCATACCTACATAAAAACGTCTATGCCTTTACCAATCATTAAAATCTAAAAGCTCTGCCCAGTAACGATAGTTATTTATCCTCCCCATACAAGTTAAGCACTACCTTGATAACTTTATTTAATTTTTGAGCAAGAAAATATGAAAACGTAACATACATTTGGTATTAACATATTTCTAATCGCTTGTTGTTTTAATCGTTAAAAATTATACATCATTAAAAATATCATCTTTCCCATTCCCAACAATCTTGTGAAAGCGCCAGGGGGCGCTGCGGGTCCCGCGGCGCTCAAAGCCGCATCCGAGGAGTCGGACGCCGGACGGCACGAGCGCGTTATTTTTGTGCCTGGAGGCGCTATTTGCCGTTTGCGGCGTTGGACAGTCGTCGGCGGACCGGGGGACGACTGAGCGCGTCGCGTCGGTGACGGCGGTGGCAGCGGCGCGGCGGTGCGGTGACACCGGAGCGAGAGGGTGCGCGACCGGCACCTGGACAATCGGCACAGGTGAGTGACGGCCGACACCGGACACCGTGGACACTCGGTGTGGCCACGCACCCGCGCCGCCCCGGCCGGCTGCACGGCCTATTCCTGGGCGGCTCAGTGGTGCCAAATAGCGCGGCTGGCGATCAGCACCCCGAGCCAACTGTCCACTGGTCGTGTCCCACCTCGGCCTAGGTCAGCAGTCAGCGCTGTCCACACATCGACCGCCGCACACTGGCTGAGTGGCTATGTTCCACTTCCCTAGGCCAACATTGTCCACGCACCACCCACTGGCCACGTTCCACATCCTTAGGTCAGCATTGTCCATTCAGGGTCCACTGGTCACTGACCACACCCTTAGGTCAGCATTGTCCATTCAGGGTCCACTGGTCACTGGCCATGCTCCACATCCTTAGGTTAGCACAGTCCACACGAAGCGCTTCTTCGGAAAGCTTACCATGTCAATTTAGTTTTGTGACTGCACGATCTACTGTATCATGCGTTCGTGGACAATTGGTGAACTAAATGAGCAGCAAATGCACGATTATGAGCGTCCAAGAGGCCAACCTGCTTCAAATGCATCGAGACTCGAGAGCTTATCATTTTTCCATTGAACAGGCTCCAAACACTTATATCACCTTATGGCGTCAGCCGTCGGCATCGGAACTGTTCATAACAATACAATTACCTATTACGATAACTGAGGACAAGAATAATGATAACGGTAACTATGTGTACTTACTGCCTTGGCCCTTAGACAATTCATCACATTGTCACCGCATGCGTCACTATCATTCCATAGTGTAGTATTTTGGCACAAATACTGGCCTAGTGTTCTAAAAGCTCCGGAAGTTCTACTAGCTGCCTTAGCCCTTAGACGATTCCTCACAATGCATTGTTGCGACACGCGTCATCATCATTCGCATTATCTTTTGCACAAATAGTGCCCCAATTGTCATGTCAAAAACATTGGAATGGGCAAACACCCATGTGTTAGTGAGTTCTGTTTTTATACCTGACAAACGCTAGGTAACAATCAAATTGAGTATATTCCCTTCCACCCCACCTTCCCCTTATTTTTCAATTTTCCCTGTCTGCCCTCTCCTGTTTGCCCTCTTTAAATGACCCGCCGCTGCTCAGTCGTGTTAATTTCCCGATCACCTGCAAAAGGCAAATTTAAAAGGCACAGAGTTCAAACTGAAGACGCTGGTATTACTCAGATTAGTTACTAAGCGGATACATGTTTCAATTTTTGTCCCAACAGACGGGATTCTGTTGGGACAAAAATAATAATATAAGAATACATAAGATTGGGCCTTTAATAAGATTACAGTGTCTACCTTTGCCATAGATAACATGAATCATGTTATCTATGCCTTTGCATATCATGTTCAGTGTTCAACCGAGTGCGTCAAAGACATTCGATGCTGCAATGGGTGTCGCAACTTTACAAACAGCCAGCATACACTGTCTCAGATCATGAAACAGCGAGTGGTTCGTGAGGTCGCTAAAAGTTCCTCTAGGAGGTCATTCCACATGTATTTGACCTCGATCACACCACAACGCAACGCTAGCGCCGAGCGCCTGAACGTATACTGCACCGCACAACACACTGTGCCTGAATTCATACTGCACCGCACAGCACACTGCGCCTGAATATATACATGTTACGGGTCATATGCTAACTTGGGCAGTATGCAAACTACCCGGGCAGTATGCAAACTACCCAACAGCCCGGGCAGTATGCATACCGCCCGGGTAGTATGCATACTACCCGACCCCTTGGGCAGTATGCATACCGCCCGGGCAGTTTGCATACTGCCCGGGTAGTATGCATACTATAGTTCGTTTTTTTTTTCAAAAGGACGCTGGCTCAAAGTGCATTATCGAAGCTCTCACGTGAGTTTTGGCAACTTCAGCGTCTGGCTAAGAATTTCTTGCCGAAAAAATGATCGATTTCAAATTGTGCTCGGTGAATACATGGAAATTGTGACTTTAAAAATAAGCATACTACGATGACGTCACTGGTGGCAGCTGGCACCCAATGTCCGTACGAAAGCATTCATTGCCAACGAATTTTGGGAAAACTTCGTTTTTTGCTCTTACCGAGGCCCGAATCGAGTAATCGATTCTTTCCATGATAGTTATGCGTTGCATTGCAATGCAAGTTCCACAGCATGACGTCACCACTGTTCTCATGTCTAGTTCCAAAACGCAGGCATGGAATTTATCGGGAATAATTCACATGTTAAAATAAGGCGACGTTCGAGTTTCTCAGGTTCAGTTTTTGCCCGTTTTGCTAGCTAAAACACGTGCTTGTTCGAAAAACATACTTGGAGCCAGCGTCCTTTTGAAATAAAACGAACTATACCCACCTTTTCTCTCACGGGCAAGATGTTTACTCGGGCAATATGCTGACCGCATGGCCCGTGAGACTAATTCATGCAATAGCTCACATATACATGTCAATGGCAGACGCTTTAACCCGCGCCGGGGCGGTGCTCGGCGCCAGTCGTGCCGGGCTGGGGGGCGGGTTGAGCACCCCTGCTCGACTCCCGTGCCACTTAGCGGAACAGAAGTAAGCGGCATGTAAGATGCGGTAACCGGCATTCGAAATAGCGTCAAAGATCATGACGAAAGTGCCCTAGTCATTTTTAAGGCCAGGTCAAAGAATAGGGCAACAGAGGTTATCAAAGATCGAATTTCGTCTTTTTTCATTTTTTTTTATAAATTCGCCCATAACTCGGAAGATAGGAGAGCTACAGCGCCGCAGAAAGACGCATTCGATAGCTCTGTTAGCGCTTTCTGGAATAAGTACTCAAAGTTGATCTAAGTTCCAAATTTGACCTGAGGTCAAGGTCATGACCTGACATGAAAAGGTCATGTTGTTTATCAGCCTCCTTATCGTCGAACTGAACACATTTAAGGTTGTTTACATGACCATCGCTCCAACACGTCTCCATAAAAAAAAATAATGGTCAAAGAACTGCTGGAGACCTTTTATGACCTGATATGACCTCATGGTCATAAAAAGGGGTCACAAGTGCAATTTTTTTCGATTCAGTGCGTCATGTTTACCTGTATGTAACCCGATGTTTGAGAGTGTTTAGAATGACGTTCAGCAAAAGAGGCGTCCTTCAACTTTCTCCTGTCAACTTTTTAGGGAGACTGTGCAATATTGACTTGACCTAAAAGTCATCGGTATGGTATCAAAATTCAAATACATGCCTTTTGAACCTAATGTTACTCTTATTAGTCGCTTAAAGTTTCAAAGCGATCGTTAGGTCGGTGTAGCTATGGCGAGCATTCCAACTTTTTCTGGGGTAAGGTCACTTGACCTGACCTGGTAACCCGACCATAAGAACTTGTGACGTCTTACATGTAAATGGTTTCGTGTAACATTAGGTATTGAAACTATGATAACGCCCTCTACAGGTCCAAGTGTCAAACCAAAGCCAGCGAGTGATGGCACTACAGATGTGTCGTCATTTCAGATAAAAGTGACTTGTTGGCCGCTGGCAATGAAATTCAATGAAATTCTGGGGAAATATTTTAAATCTTTATATTCAAAACATTATTTCACTCTTCGATCGATAAATCACGTTTGACGGCAAAAAAGACTACGCGATTAAACTACGTTACTTTTTTTAATTTAGTCCGAACCTTTTGAATAGAAGGATTCACAGGGACAGAGCCCCCGCTAAGCGAAGCTTGTTGCGGTAACCCTGCCCTCTACCCTCCGATCGCGCAATGCCGGTTCTATGGCAGAATTTGGAGTCCAAAGTTTAACCCTCACCGGACCTATTGGTTTTCTACATACGCGCCGGCCGAGGGGGGAGGGGCGGGTACAACCCCCCCCTCGCCGTTTCGCCCCTGGTGGAGATAGCGCGTCGCGAAAAAAACGAGCGTGTGCGCCGTTACGAGACGCAGAGATTGGTACCCGATTTTAAGGTCCTAGGTCAACCGGTGACCTCTGAGGTCAGGTCAAGTGCCCCAAGGTACGGTTCAGTTTTTGGTGAATAACTTCGCAAAAAACGGCCGCAGAGCCGCGATTGTGACAGCATCGTGTTCGCCTTGCTCAGGCGCGTCGAATGATATACTTTTTGTTCGGGTCAGGTCAACTTGGGGTGTTGTCCTCAGGTCAAGGTCAGGTCAGCACCCTCAGGTCACGAAGTTGGTCGAAAGAGGTCATGTCGCATATCATTCGATTCGGCAGGTCTTCCTGAGTCCATTGGTGGCTTTCCCGACTCGCTAGCTCAATTTGATCGGGAGTTATTGACGAATCTGATATGTTTTTCGATGGTTTTAGCACATTCAGGAGATGTGTCGTTGACTATGTGAGAAGCCGCTAAATGTGCAGCTGCTCTTCGTGATTTTAATGATTTTGTCATTGTGTTGTATTGTATTATTATAGATAGGACTTCGTCTTTAAATGGGGTGTCCCCGTCGACGATGAATTAAATAAAAAAAAGAATAACTAATATGACCTTGATGACGTCATAAATGACGTCATGCAAGGTCAACATTGCAAAAGTGACGCATCTAACCTTGCAAGGAGTTCATCAAATCACGATTCTGTGTGCTTGAGATAGTTGGAGATCGTTCCCGGCGCCAGAATAGCAGTTTTCATTTTTCCCCATTGACTTATAATGGTGAGGTCACGAAAATGACCTGACCTCATATGACCTTTAGGAAAAATCCGAGATATACAAGTTGTGGGACTCATAATGGATACTAGATCCTGCAAGTTTCATTTCCCTTTGACATCTCCTCTGGCAGTGAGGGCGTTGCGAATTTGCGACATCTGAAGACCGTGCAGAGGTTCACTTATGACGTCATAGGTCAGTGACCTGACCTGACCTAAAAATGTGCTTGGTGTCAAAAGATGCGGCTTGGATCAAAGGTCAGGTATGCCAAGTTTCAGCTCTCTATCGCCAGCGTGTTCGGAGCTATCGCGAAAAAACCGTATGGGGGGGCGGCACCCGCCCCCCCCCCCTCGGCCGGCGAGGGTTAAAGTGCGCACAGAGCCGCGCACGGCCGGTCCTCTCACTGACTTCGCTTGGCTACGGGCTACGGCCTGCCACAAACCGTCCAATCTGTAAGGAGGCTCATTAAATGTCAATCGCCCGTCGCGCTTCGAACCCGGACTGTTATAACCGGAAACGCGTGCTCTCACCACGCGGAGTCCAACGCTCTACCGACTGAGCTACGGGACCGGCAAATCGGTACTTATAGAGCCATTAATACTTTTTAAACTGGACATGGAATACACAACTTCAAGACAAGAAGCGGGCAGTATGCAAACTGCCCAAGTTTTTGGGCGGTATGCATACTGCCCAAGGGGCCGGGTAGTATGCATACTACCCGGGCGGTATGCATACTGCCCGGGCTGTTGGGTAGTTTGCATACTGCCCGGGTAGTTTGCATACTGCCCAAGTTAGCATATGACCCGTAACATACATACTGCACCGCTCAACATACACTACGCCTGAATTTATACTGTACCGCACTACACACATTGCGCCTGAATGTATACTGCACCGCACAGTATATTGCGCCTGGAAGCCTGCTTTACCGCCGGGCATGACTCGCTAATATTTGTGCCATCAAGGCGTCGCCCACACTCCACAGTCCATACAACAAATCAAATTGGCAGTTCCGGAAACGTGATGGACCATGTCCAATGCCCATCATTTAGGAACATTAACTTGTAGACTTGGGGTCTGGGGAGTAAATAGGCTCGTGCGTTAGCTTATTGGAACCTGTTAATGTGAGGCATATTTGTGTGACATACGAGTATGTACATAACAAACATCAAATGAAACATTTGTTTCATTGTCCAAGTAGGTATATATGTTTTATCGGTTGGCGGTGCCATTATTAGAAATATCGATGAGGCACCCATAAATGGAGCCTCGCACCGGTTCCTTCTACCATCGACACATTTTTTTTTACTCATGCTAGCAAGTACACCTTTTTGCGTTAGTTTTTGACCATTAGGCAAAACATTTGTACACATTCGCCATATAGGTGCCGCTACAAATGGGCGGTTAGTCACAAAGAATCACCATTGTGCATAACTATTCGGCGATCTTCCTCTATAACTGGACATTGAACGAATGATTCAACATTGTGCAAAACAAATCGTCAATGGTCGAAATTATTCGTCATATGCCGAGCTGGCTCGCTCGATGCCGAAGTCTAGCGAAGTGTCAAACTGTTTTGCAGAACGCTCATTTCAGTGTTCAATCTGTTTTGTTGAATGGCTGAAATGAAACACACCACGCCGGAATAGTTGTGCTCAATGCCGATTGCCGAAATGGATCCTCAAACAGTTATGGCGAATGGTTGAATTCAAATGCAAAAAGGTGTAGTCGGCATTGAGCACAACTATTCCGGGGTTGTGCATTTCATTTCAGCCATTCAGCATAACCAATTGAACACTGAAATGAGCGATCCGCAAAACAGTTTGACACTTCGCCATGACTTCGGCAATGAGCGAAATAGCTCGGCATTTGGTGATACACTTCAGCAATGTTTAAAACAGAAAAAATGGATATCTAGGATGGTTTTAAAAATGGACTTAACACACATCGACCATTCACCGCTTGAGCATGAACCGCATCTATGGGCATTTCTAAGCAATAAGTCAGCCGTTCGTTATAGCTTCTTTCCAAATGAAACAGTCCGGTAATTTTCAGTCAAGCTTATATGCAGTACATTTATCTAACCGGCGAACAATAGACGCCTTTACATAGGGTTTGTTGCAAGCTTATATCTCCGTCCGTGTTGTTGCAAAAGATGCCAATGGTGCTTAACAATTAAAAATGATCCCCTCTACCTAAATATTTGAAGACCACTGCATCGAAATTATCGCCAAATAAACGAGCTAGAGCCTCGTCAAAAATGTTATGTAAACACGACCAATGCTAATCAATGCAGCCGAAATATTTGGTTTAAAACAACCTTTGACCTCATTTTAGCCAATAAAAAGTGTTCCCCTTGGCGTTTTTTCGTGCTTGCAATGTGTTTACTGTTTATGCACAGAGCTGAATTCAATACGTCCAATACTGGCATTGTTCATGCATTGAAGTCATTTCCGTCAATGCACCACACCATTCCAACATAGCACGCCTGGCTAGTGCTACGTTGCTCGTTGGGCACTTCATTACAAAAGCCTCAATTAATTCGCCAATTAGACCTTTTTGCATTTGAGCTCAACCATTCGCCATAACTCTTTAAGGAGCCATTTCGGCAATCGGCATTGAGCACAACTATTCCGCCGTTGTGTGTTTCATTTCAGCCATTCAGCAAAACAGATTGAACACTGAAATGAGCGATCTGCAAAACAGTTTAACACTTCGATAGTATCCGGCATTGAGCGAGCCAGCTCGGCATATGGCGAATAGTTTTGACCGTTGACGATTTGTTTTGCACAATGTTGAACCATTCGCTCAATGTCGAGTTATAGAGGAGGACCGCCGAATAGTTTTTCCCAACGGTGATTCTTTGTGACCAACCGCCCAATTGTAGCGCCACCTATATGGCGAATGTGTTCAAATGTTTTGTCCAATGGTCAAAAGCTAACGCAAAAAGGTGTAAAAGATAAGCATTTTATTGGAGCATCCAATAAACAACCTGTCCTAAAGACGGAAGCTGACGGACACCATGCACATCTACCATGACGGTCGCCTTGAGATTCCCGAACTCTCTGATAAGGGTGCAGGGTTTCGTCAATTTATGAGGCCTATCTCATTTCGAGCCCCAACCCAAGGCAATACCGTTCACCTGACTTAAAATGAGAGCAATGTGTTGTTAACTCTGTTTGGTGTGGGAATTCCGCCCAAGGATGCATGGTGACTTCCCGTGCTCAGATGAACGTACGCTGGGTTATATGAGGAAAGTGGCAAGGATTGAGTCCCATGAGCATCATGACTCATGCGGCCGGCAGTGCACGCGATAAATTGTTTTGTTCATTGCTGATCTGTTTTCTGAATACCGAAATATACATAGACGGGTTTGGCCACTCGTGAATTCTCGGCTGCTCAATGACGAATAGTTTTGACCTATGACGATCTATTTTGCACAATGTTGAACTTTCGCTCAATGTTGAGTTGTATAGGAGGATCGCCGAATAGTTTTGGACAATAGTGATTCTTTGTGACCAACCGCCCATGGCGAATTAATGTGTACAAATGTTTTGCCTAATGGTCAACAACCAACGCAAAAGGGTGTAGTATATAGTTAATTACTCAGTTATATTTATGCATTACCAGACCAAAACGCGTCTCAAATAAATCGTCTTCAGTTGGTCTGTACGATAAAAAACGACGGTTTTTATCATACAGACCACCTGAAAACGACTTAGTTATTCGAAACGCGTTTCGGTCTGGTAATGCGTAAATATAACTGAGTAATTACCATCGATACATTGTGGCAGATGGCTGTCGGCACACATACAGGGTGTCCCGAAATTGATGCGCGGTTGGTGCCGCAATGTTATGTTGTTCCTCCCGAGTGCTGAACTGCAATTTTACCGGCTCTGGCACCACTGACATCTTGCTGTTCACACGATCACGTGAACCAAGCGGCTAACCCGACCACGGCCGGTAATGGGCGCGGGAGGCCACTCTTGTCCAGACAGGCAACGTGGAGAAACTGCATATCACCAAAAGTGAAAAGGCACAAACTACCGATCCGCTACCGCGCGGTGGGGATCGGTCGACCTTTAAAAGCGCCATTCAACATCGCTGACAAGAAAACTGAATGAGATGCATGTCCCTGCATCCAAATCGACCCTCCACCAGTATTTGAAGACTATCTTGAAGCTGAAGCTGCTCAGCTTCAGGATGCCGACCTGGCTTACCGTGGTCCAGAAGTGCAGGCAGCTGGATTTCGCCAAGACCCACAAAAACTGGATCATTCAGAACTGGAGATGCGTCCTTTTTAGTGACGAGGTGCCCTTTGTGGTCTCTAAGCCCCTAACTGCCAGAACGATCGAAATGTAGGCCAACGGCAGCTCTGAGGAGTCCGCTGTCGAGACGGTGAAACGTCTGCTGAAGAATTTCATTTGGAGCATGATGAGCTACAGAGGCTCTCTGAGCTTCACGAGGTGCCTTGGGGACAGACCGGGACTGCTAATTACTATGTCAGCGAGGTGCTGAAGAAGACTGCTGCCATAAAGATGCTGGGGGAAAAGGTAAATGGTTCAAAAACCAGAGTCAAACTTTTGTCGGACATGTCCAGGGCCATTTTCCAGCAAGAAAGGGCTCCAGCTTATCACGCCAGGAAGACCCAGGACTGGTGCCGAGCGAGGCTCCTAGGCCTCTGGGAGAAGGGGACATGGTCTGGCAACAGTCTGGACCTGTCCCCGATCCAAATTATCTGACCGATCGTCAGAAAAGAGCTCAGCAAGCTCCCACGGGCTAGCTCAGAGAAGAGGCTGCTGTTTCAGAAGACATAAGCGGCATGGCGTAAATTCAAAGGAGAGACTCTTGACAACCTGAAACGTGACACGCTAGAGTACAATAGACCGCGTATGCAACTGAATGGGGACTATGATAACATTTAAGCCGTGACATAAATTCAAGCACTTCATAAGTTATTGAGGATAAAACAACCGCGCATCAATTTCGGGACACCCTGTAGCTAGCTGGAAAACATGAGATAATACACACAAAGGCTTCAATGAAATCACTCTCAAAAGCACCTTACAGATGACAAGGCAACAGCAGTCTGCTTCACAGTCCAAGCCGACCGTTCACACAGTTTGGTCTGCGCCCAGGTCACATTGCAGTGAACTAGTACTGAACCCAGCTAATGCTTGTGTTGTACAGAGTTTTCCCTAGCAGTGCCGTCGTCAGCCTATCATTACCCTCGCTTAGCAGCGCCGGGGAGTAAACTGACTGCAGACCTGTCCAGACACAATAATGGGGGCGACGCACGCAGGTGTAAATATACAGACCCGACCGGGGCACGTGTCACGGGAGAGCAGCAAGGTGCAGTGCTGGTGAATGATCCGTCAGGCAGCGGCAATTTGACAGAAGAGCTACCGCTGCATAGGTATTGGTTTCCGGGCGAACAGCTGCGCAATATCTTTTTTTCTAATTTCTTTTCTTTTTCTTTTGCGTCCATGGACCAGAGTATCCGACGGTGCACTACTGCAAACTGAATAATGTTTTTAGATAACTCGCTGTAGGTACTCATTGTCGGCATCCTGTAATAACGCTTTTCCTTTTGATGTTGTTTTCCTTTACAAACAATGCCTCCTCGGTCCCTGCCGCGGAGAGCCGTTCCTCGGCCTGTGATCGCCGCGTTTGTCGACGTTGCGTCACAAAAAAGTCGGCACCGCGCCCGGAATAGTCGCTCTCCGGTGACGTAATCCGCTGCGTCCCCACTCTCCAACTGAAGGCTGAGGGAGAGCCCCAGTGTCAGCGCTTCGTGAACTTATACAAACACAGCTTACCTGCGATCCTTGGGGATGAGGGGGCAGGGCGACTGAGTGCAAGTAATTACGCATCGTAGGTATGTAGCTAAATGCCATGAACTTAATTCCTAAATGCGCGCTAGTTTAGTTCATAATTTGTTAAGTTACACAATATTTTGATCGGTTCATATCACTGTGAGGATAACAATTTTTTAGGATTCGCATTTCTGGCACATGTTTCTGTAATCAGCGTTCACGCATACCTACATAAGATGGCGCACTCTTACGATTAAATTTTACGACTGCCATAACATCCCGGTTTTCATAGTCAAATCGTTAAATTAAAAGGCAAGAAGGCGCTGAGAGAAAGGTCAAGAAAACTACACAATTAAACAGACAAAACATTTTTCTGCATCTTCCTGCGGGCGGCACCGACTGTCCGGTGGCGGCGCTCTCAGTTGGCACCGGCCAGCGGCCACCACGACAGTCGCCAGTCGCCAGTACTATTCGCTGGCCCTCGGCCCCGGTCTGGCAAATGCACCCCCCCCCCCCCTCCCTCCCCTCCCCCTGGCAGTTAGCTGAGCGCGGCGTCCGGCAGAGATACCTAGCCTCGCGGGCCAAGGACGGGCCGCCGTCGACGGCTGAGACCCGTCGCCGCCGACGCTGCCGCCGCCGTCGTCTGTGACGATGCGAGTGCCGGTCGCTGCCAACCCAAACCTAACCTCCGAGCCACGGTCACCAACTTGCCAGGGGGTATCGGTAGGGGGTCGTGTGACTCCAGCTAATAATGCCCATGTCACGAAGCTGGAGCTGGAGATCTGTAAATGGTGTACCGTGATTCGATTTCTGGAGGATCTGGCGTGGTGTTCATTTCATAATGAAGCGCTAAGAGGCGGATGAGTAACAGGCCGCTGGAACGGGGCCATGATCAGCTAGAGCGGCCCTGATCTTGATTCGATGCTGGTTTTGGCCGGGACTCCGGTGTGAATGACGTTTGGAATGACCCGAGAGGAGCGAGTGAACCCTGGCTATGAACAAAAGTAAAAACTCAAACTTGGAATAGTTACGTCTAAATGAAAAAAAAAAACAGTTGAAGATATTTGGACCAGGCCGCACATAAGTTCAGGGGTGTCAATTCGCAGCTGCTTTAACCGAATGCATCAATTGATGGGTTACCTACGGCGTTCGAGGACCGAGCGTGGCTGCTTTTAGGACCCATCCTTGTATGTTTATTGTTTTCTTAAAACACAGACCGTGTTTCTTCAAATGCCTATGGAGTCAGGAGATCGAGAGCGTTCTAGGTATAGAAAAAAAAAAAACACTAAACAACATTAGTGGCTTTGAGTATAACGTTTTCCTTCGTAAAATGTATCAATTATTTATGACTGAATGGACATCCAAACAATGTAAAGCGGAATACACCATTAGTAAGAAACATGTGCCTTTTAGTGGCCAACATAGCTGTTTTGCATGTAGACGAATGATTTAGACCGGTAGGAATTCGTGGAGTTCGTGCTACTGTAGGTACATTTAGTACCTATTGTTTGCATCACAAGCGCAACAGCAAATGGCAAAAGACTGATAAAGAGCTTTATTACAGTCCTGGTAACCGATTGCCATTACCCCCCCCCCCCTCTCTCCCATCCCAGCCACAGCTGTCGAAAGGTAAGGTGATGTTGTATCTATATTTGGAAGCAGATGCGGGGGAGGGGATAATTCTTGGAAAAGGGAAATAGCAAAAAAAGTGTGAAAAGAAATTTTCACCGAACAAAAAAATATGGACACCACATAAGAGGCTAAACGCCATAATGTTCTAACGATAGACACCTATTTCACATCAGAACTCCGATGCCTCCAGCCAACACCTTACCGCGTCCAAAAACATTCAGGTCCGTATCTCTTTAGAGGTGAGTTTCAATTCAATTGCGTGATCTCCGGAGAGCACTCTCAAGTCAAGGGAGGGACAGAGGGAGAGAGTGGAGAGAGGAGAGGAGAGGAGAGAGGAGTTGGCGCCACCACCGCAGCCGAGTTGGCGCGCCAAAAATGAGGTGACCATGCCAGCTGGGAGCGACCCGGCTGTATCCCGGTGGGCGTGCCGACTGTCTCCCACCGGCAACCGTCCGCCAGTCCACCGTCCACAGTCCACCATCTCACGTCCACATTGTGGACCCACAATCCATCGAACCCGTCCACCACCCAGCGTCCACTCCCACCACCCAACGTCCACCATCTCACGTCCACCATCCACTGCCCTCCGTCCAATGCGATCCACTTTCCACTGTCGGGCAGTTTGTTATCTAAAACCTCTAATTAGACCATGTGTGAAGAACAGAGGTTGATGTCCGGAAAGGTACTGGAAACGGCGAGTCAAAATTCGCGGCCGTTTCCAAGTTATCTGCGAAAAAGCAGATAACTTTGAGTCCTTTGCCCCCCGAACGGATAGCGGACTACATATGAAAAGTAGTTGGATATTTACAATATTCGTGCATATATGCACTGCTCAACATCCATAATTGGACGCTGGATATCTACTAACGTGCAGCGTCCAACGACCACCCTCCACAGTGGGCAACCGCCTACCGTCTTCATGCACAACCTGTTCAGTGTTCACCTTCCCTTCCCTCCACCGACCACTGCCAACCGCACCCTCGGGCGAGATAAGGGGAGGCTCTGTTGCAGAACAGCCCGGAGATTTGAGATCCGTGCAGATAGGACCGGAAACACGGCTCGCTGAACCAGTTACATGAGTTTTCCTCAGATCTTAAACGTTCAGGAGCATCTTGAGTGATGAATGCAGGATGTCTTATAGTTTCCATTTTCTGGGAAAGTGCACACATCCAACTGGTGCCAGCAGAAATACAGGAGCACGCTCAGGTTTAAAACCCGGTAAAATGTGTAATGAGTGAACCCTTGTGCTTACAACGGCTATAGAGCGTCGACTCCAAAATGCATAGCAGGCCAGATATGACGGCTGTGAAGCGATACGTGCCACTGACCGCTCCACGGTATCTCCCTGCAGGTCGGCGTCCGGTGGCGTCATGTCCGGGTCTCGACACTCCCAGTCGTCCTTCTCCTACAGTTCGTCTCGGTCTACGGCACGGTCAGCAGGTAGGTGGTCACGTGACTGAATGTGTTTCTCCTTCATTTCATCACGGACTATGGCGCGGTCAGCAGGTGTGTGGTCACGTGACTGAATGTGTTTCTCCTTCATTTCATCACGGACTATGGCGCGGTCAGCAGGAGTGTGGTCACGTGACTGCAGTGTTTCTCCTATGTACAGCTCATCACGGCGAAAGGCACTGTCCATGTGATTGAATATGAATATGTTTCCCAAATGTTGCAAGACGTAGGCATGGATAACAAATCTTGATGATGCTTTGGTGCAGCTTTGCTGATTGCCTTTGAAAGATATTAGATTGGGAGCCATTTTATTGTGTGATTAATCGCACCTCAAGATTTATCCATGACCACAGTGGTAGTTTCCATATACCGGTAAATGTATGATACAGCATAAATACACACAAAAAGAAACGAATGGAAGGATAGGTACATAGATCACTATATATACGATATATAGTGGTCTATGATAGGTAGGTCTGCAACGCAGTGTTTTACTTGTCGAATACAAACCGTGCGTCTAATTACCTATCTTTTCATCAGGTTTTCTCTCTGAGCTCAGTTCGGCTGTTAGCAGAAATGGCACCAAGGTTACGTCAGAGACCGTCCACCAATCAGAAGAGATGTCCGTGCACGAGGAGGTCTCTGAGATCAGCACCTCCTCAGCTACCGTAAGGGGATGATAGTGTTATATGTTAACGATTGTGCAATTTATCTCAGGCGACTTATCTCAAACTCAGGAAACTAACCAATAAACCTCAATCCACGGTAAATGTCAATTAAGACTATTTGCTGTTCTTTTCATTGTAACTACCATTCTGGTGCATTCAAATCTAGAGTAAACATCCAATAAAACCTTACTTAACAATAAACATTAAAACACAACTAAAGCATGAAGCATGGATAAATATTGTTTGCCGAGCGAGCAATGAACTTTCTCGTCCGTCTTGTCTCTGCGTTCGTGGCTATGCTTTCATCGTTTTTATTTCGCTCTAACCCCATCCTGCGCTGGCGGGACACAGGAGAAGCAGCAGAAGGAAGTGGAGCTGGTGCACAACATCGGGATGACGCTGCGGCAGATGAGGGCGCTGAAGAGGGAACAGAACCAGCAGACGACTGCCTCTTCACGACAGGTGGTGTCCTTAGGTTGCTGCTAGCGAATGAGCCTTTTCTATTAATCGTTTTTTTTTTTGTGTGTAAGTTGCGTCAAGTTCAGAGTTGCTTAACTGCCTAATGCCTTTAACCCGCACCAAAAGACGCCATTGATTGTGAAATGAGAACTTTTGATTGTCCCTACCCTACCTCATATTATCTTGAAATAGGGCACGTTGGAAAGACCTCACCAAGACGCATTAAATGCAATCCTGAATTTTTAATTTTAGGGTTACGTGACAAAGTAAAGGTCAGAATTGATAATGTTCATAGTTCGCAGCCTAGCGGAGGCATTGTCGATGACACCGGACCAAAAATAACACAAAATAAAATTGAAGCACCATAACCAAGTTGGTATTGGGATAAGAAATGTCGGTATACTATTCACATTTCTGAAGACTTGGGGAACGGCTCTATGTATAGTTGGGTGGCGCTTCCATGAAAAACTCTCCGACCAAGACGTTCCGACCACGGAACAAGTAGCGCCAGGGACGGAGAAGCGGCTTGCTTTCACAGCAGAGCTTCACCCACCTCGGCCAGATGTCTCTGTTAGCTCCTGACCGGTCCGTCACTAAAATAGACTCCCCGGAGCACTACCGAACGTCAGTACAGACACACGTAAAGACAGCGCGACAGTTTTCTCCAAGGATGCCTCATAGAGGCTCAAATGCGCTATGGCTTGTCTCCAATCAATATATTCATGCATAAATAGCCATACCCCTTCCTCTCAATTACACAGAAGTACGGTACCTCGGTCACTGTTATGGAACCCAACGCTGTTTGACAGTAACACCATCCTTTAGGTCGAGGAGCCTGGCCTCTGGCCGACCTCAGAAAAATGCGTGACGGTGTCAATGACGTCCATCCTAGACGGCCGGCATAGCTCAATCACGATCTAACACAATCAGGAAGCTGATTTCAAACCATGGAGTAAGTGCTACGGGGAGCATTCCGGTCATAGTCCCTGCCTCTAGATTCAGCCATACGGGCTCAATTCCTGGGCAATACACGTGGCATTGCCTGGCGGCTTGAAACAGCGTGAGAGTTCCGGTTAGCACTTAGTCCACGGATATGGTGCTTAATCCAAAACCAGCCAACCAACGGAGTAGGTAGGTACTGGACCGCTGACTAGCTCCTGTGACCAGAAGGAGTTGTTGTCCGACTATACGATTAACGATTTTTTCTGTATTTTTACATAACTCCCTTACCTACTCAGAAGGAGCAATAATAAACAAATGGCTACAGTTACACGCTTACATGCACAAAAATGACGACTCTGGTGACTCAGCCCATCGGCAGCCTGCCCGTCCATGCCAGACAGCCTGCCACAGTTACACGGATGATGCTGTTCCGCCTGTCTGAACAGGGCGGCTGTCGACTCGGTAGCTGGTGGAATCGTATCGATTGAGGACGAGAGCCGAAATGGCTTTAGCTGTCACTTGGTTTCCAGGTTATTTCCTGGACCCTCTCGTAGGGGTGAATATTGCGCGAAAGCCACTGATGTTCTTCCGATGGCCAATATGGCTGGTGCAGCGTCCCTGCGACCGGGTCGGACTCCGTCGGCAAGGCAGGAGTGACACTCAGTTCACAACGACGTCCATCGCATGTATTCTCAAATCCGAGGTATTGCCAGCCTCAATGAGGTCCTCCAAGCCACAGAATCGGCGATCGCACTGATAGGCAAGTTCCCATATCTGTGAGGTGAGAGAGCCTTGGAGGCCCCAGAATCTAGTGCGTGAGCCCAATACGGGGCACAACGCTGAAGACCAATGTCCTCACCCCCTCAATGAACTCCAGCTGATCACACAGTTTTTAGAGCTCATGACACAGGCGCACCTAGTAGCAGCCGCGTCATCCACAGGGTTGACTGGTCTGTCATGCTCGCGACGCTTGGAGAGTAAAGGTTGTCTTGAGGGTTGTCGCCGAAATAAATGACGGCTTAGGGCGGGTGGACGCACCGCATGGGGAGATCGCAAATATGACTGTGGCCAACCATCAGATGTGGCGCCTAGGTTTCTGCAGAGGCCGCCACAGGCGCCGCTCGCGTCGCTCTTGAAGTCCACAAAGAGACGGCCGCAGGTGACTCCGAGAGAGTGCTGCATCCGGGAGAGGTGGAGAGTCGCTGAAGTGTAGCCGATGAGTCGCAGATGAAGCTGACTATGGAACGATATACTGTCGTTTTCACAGAAGACAGTGCCATCAGCCACAATCCCCTGTCTGCCGCAAACGCCATGCAACGCCTGGTACCCTCCATTGCAGCCTACCCGACCGTAGAACGCCACTCTATATCTGACGACGTGCCCGCGACCGTGTCCCACCCACTGTGGTCACTCCTACCGATTTCTATGGAGCCAGTGGCCCCTATGCTGTTGCCTCACACTCTTCAACGGGCTCTGGCCGTTTCCTCGGTCACCAACGTCACCGCCGCCGCTGCCGCTGCCGTCACCGCCATGTAGTCGCCACGACCACGGCTCCATTTTGACCGGCGCCTGTAACAGACAGAAAAAGGAGACGTCAGATATTCATAACGTGGTCTCACTCCTATGCGATGAAACGGTGACCCATGTGTATCAAGGGTAGACGACTTTGTGGTAGATGGCATGTGTAGTTAATCAATAGCTCCCTACCGTAACACATAGAAAGCATCGTGCCTAACGAAGGATCAGTATCAGCACAATCGGTTCAGTCATTGTTAAGTTATTGTGAGCGGAAAATCTTTACATCTGCTGATTCTGTCACACAAAGCGAATTCACCCCCGTTCCCCCCCTTCATACACCCAAACACACATACACATCCTCCCTCACATGTGTTATCACGAGTGTCGGTCTGTCTCGTCAGTCATGGTCACGTTCATTTGCGTCTGTCGCAGTCACTGAGTTCAGTCACGGCCACGCCACTCGGCCGTTTTTGACACGGCCGGCGCCACTGTCAGTCAAACTGACGCTAATGACGATCGCGTCCCGATTTCCGTGACAGATGGGCGTCGGACGGACCGTGGTATGTTCGTAACGCATGAGCGCGCATCTCGATACAGTCCGCGGCAGTCATGATTGTAGTGAAGCGAGTCGTGCGGCGCAGCATCCTTTCAGGCGTAATACACCACTGCCATCTAGTGGCCGTGGTTGAAAGGAGCGCACGTTCAGCTGGGCATCGAAATGTGCGTTCTAGTTTTGCGACAACGATGGAGAGTCGACGGTTTTTTGATGACACGACTCCGATAGCTTCGACGATCTCTTTTCAAATCCATAACTTCGTCCAAAACTTCAGTACCTACTTCTTGTATGGGATGCTTATCTTGCCTGAACAATGCCTTGCTTACAGATAAATAAGTCCGTCCAAAACAAGGGAACGGCTTTGACTTGGATAAAACCTGCCTTAGAGCTAAGACACGGAGCCTATGATAGTGGTCCTTTAGCAGTGGCAGCGGCCCCAACGGATCACCACCAACTGACAGCTCGACACCACCGGAGTAGCCTCTCCCTAGGCACGCCAAGACCGACGACACCGCTCCCTGGGCACCACCGCGGGACTCGCGCTGTCACTATCTGGGCAGTGGGCACTACCATAGCCCACAGCACTGGTGAAACCACTTTTAGTTCTGACGCCTTGGCGCCATCGTGAGTTGCGACCAATACGGGCACCGGACAACTACTGCCTCTTTGTGAAATGTCGAGATGATGTTCGCCTGAATCAATTAGGCTCAGACCTATTCAAATAAAAGTAACGATCCAATACGAAATATACTGCACTAATCTACTGACTCATATAAACTCGTTAAGTTACTAGCGCTAGAAGTTAGATCGCTACTGACACTGCGACACCCACACAGCGATGGTGTCGTCTCGTGCTGCTTCCCGATCGTCCCGACCCCATCCGCATTCTATCTATAGTCACAGAGATGGAGAAACGTCACCTATCGTTCGCTAGGGAGGGAGAGGCGTCCACTGGGGAGGGCCAAACCACGCCGGCGGCACGACGCGCCGCGCGTGCCTCAAGAGTGACGTCATCAAATGACAGTAACGTCATTGTGGGCAAACTTTGCCGCCAGACAGATAAAGGGAAACAAAAAGTTAAGTAGGATGAACAAAAATAGGACCAAGGTGATGACTAATTGTGGCAGAATGATGCAATGCTTTAAAATGGAATAAAAAACGAAAAATATGCCGGGATCCAAACAAACACTCGTGCCAAATTAAATCTTCAGACCCTGTCAGATAAGCATTGGGCTAACCTGTAGATCCTGACAGGTTGGTAGAGTGTGTCAGGCTAGACATTCGGATTCGGGCCCTGCCTACTGCGCGCTGCGCGATCCCAGATAATTGTTTAGTTATCCGAGTTAAGTTCAGCTGCAGTGGTAAGTAGCACAAATTAAATAACCAATTGAAATTCAACCGATTCTTTATAGGTAGGTATATTGATTAAACGGACATTGGGCATATCGCCAATTGCTTTTCACAGGTATCACAGGCGATAACAACGTAGTGTAGTGCAAGGTAGTGCATATAAATATATACATACGCTAACTTGTAAATCACTTTATATAAAATTGGGAGCTACCTTCTTGAATCTTAGTCTCCTATGCTGTATGCAGGTATATTTACCTACCATATTTTCACTTATTATTTGCCGCTTATTATTTGCACACGCAGCTAGTTGATGGATTTCACATACCATAGCCGAAACGTTCCTCGCCTTTTTACAACACCATTCGACAGCTTCTGCGCTCTCTCCGGTTCTCTATCCCAGTCTGAATGCCAACCGTCTCCTACGGCGTCCATTTTCTGATAGATGACCACGCATCACCTGTCAACAGCCACCCTCGGCGCCACAAAATGGCGCCAGCGCGACAAAACCGGCGCGCGTTTGCCAATGCGCGCGCGCGCGAGCTCTCGGCTGTCCCAGTTCCGGTGTCCTTGAGAATTTGGGCGGCGCTGGGCGGCGGTCAGCAGCGCGGGCCGCGAGACGCTGAGCTCAGCTCGATTGGAGTGTCAGCTATGTGAGGCGCGGGCCGATACCGCCCGCCCGTCCACTGCTGCCCGCTACGACCAGCCCGCTGCTGGGGCTCCCGGGCTGTCGGTGGCAGTGAGGGCTAAGATAAGTTTCAGTGGATAGTTGTCCGCAGACAGAAACATTTTTCTTTTCTTACAATGTCGCAAACGTGAAAGCAATGTTTTATTGAAAAAAAGTTTGAACAGCCCGGTACAGCTGTAGGCTGCCATTCGCATCTAATGAAAGGTGGCAACTGCCGCTGCGATGGCATTCGAGATGCTCTCCAAAAAGCCTTTTCGAGTTGAACAAACCCAGGATTCGCTTTCTGATGCGCTTCTGAGCGATTTGAATAACTAAAAAACGGCAAGCTTCTTCCCTTAAAACGGCAAACGCCAAACATTTTTCAATTTAACGTGACGGATGCGTGACACATTTGTTGCGCCTCATGACAGAAAGCTGTCTCTAACTGCCAGCGTGTTTTACTCTCTAGCACCATGGACCGCCTCATCCCTTCCCAGGCCGTCAGCTTTGTAGCGACTCTGACACCGATCTGCCGTCCGAACAAATGGCTTTGAGTGGTAAAGACCTCAGCGCGCATAGCGTGCCGTCGAGACAGAGACATCCATTTGCCAAGCTGTCGTCATTGTCTACGGACCATCCACTCCGACCCAAGGTCATGGGGCGGAGGAGCAGAGAGAATCACCCAGAAAACGCGCAACAAATGCTGTCCACGATGCCAAATTAGTGAGTGGCGACGTACAAGTTTCCTTTTTCACATTCTGCTCATTCTCCGGCCCTCGGCCGGGGAGGGCTGTCGCCACCGCCCTCCTGATGACCACGCCCCTGACCTGTCTCGTGGCTATCCGGCCGGTATTTTGGCGGCGAGTTCACATCTCGACAGTCCCGCATCGTCCTCGACGGTGGTATCATCGGCGACAACGCTCGCTGGAGCGCTCAGTCCAACTCTCGTGTCGACTGAGAGACCTGCGACAAACTTTCTCAGTTTGCTAGACTCCTCGTCTCCTCGGAGTGGAGGAGGTGTGAGAGGGTGCTCGTGCGCGGAGGAGGGCGCACCGGGACGGTATTTTGGTCGATCTGACGGATTCCGCGGCGACGCGAGGTGTCACGCAGGAGAGACAGTCAGTCGCCCGGTGTCGAGCGGGGCTCGGAGAGCAGCGGACGCTGAGGAGGACGGATCGGTCCCGGAGGAGACACGGTGGTCTCTGGTGTCGACTGCGGTGGATTATTGACTAACTGGTGATTCGTGACTAGTGACTGGAAAATCGAGATTGCTGACTGGTGCTGCTGAGGCGAGAATATCTGAAATCGACTTGAGATACCACTGCACGCTTGTGGAACACTTACATCAGTGGCCCGCGGGGCACTACATCAACTACTGGTGGACTGGATCGGAATCAAGATCATTCAGAAACCAATCACTGGTGACGGACTGAGAACTTCAGTGCCCAGTGCAAAGTGTAACGAACTACGGAGAACAGTAACCAGGGACTGATCGGTGACGTACTCAGCTTCGTGAAACTGGCTAGCATTTTACGCATAGTATCAACAATGAAATTGAAATCCGTTTAATTCGAGGGTGGTTCAAGACCAATGTTTGGTCGCTTATTGTAGAGTGTAATTATGAGGATTATGTAAGCGAGATTTTAGGCTCGCTCAATGCTGGAAAACTTGTGCTGTTAGACACATATTTTCATGAGTCTAGTCTGTACGAATAGCCTTTCATTTGTGCACTCTGCTTTCGCGAAGTAACTCGACTGTTCTGTTATCAATCAAGCCAGGATAATCCTCCAAAATGGCTGTGTTCAGCTCAGGTTACTGCAAGGTCACTGGCCTGGCCAAAGGTCAGCCAGCGCCGTATTTCATCCCAATAATGCCGGTGCTCTCTCAAAACGAGCAGGCTCAGCTGTTCGGCTGCAGAATCACCATGGCTTCTCACATGGATCATAACTATGTGCCCATCATTGAGTTCGGTAAGGGTAAGGGTCTGAGTGTGCAGTCTTGCAAGATCACTGGGCACGTGGCTGAGAGCATATCGCGTCCCGTTCCACTACCCGAGGAGAACACAGAAACCAAACGGGTGCATCGCCATCGAAAAGAACTGAGATACATGGAACCCTTTCTCAGTCGTCTAGCAAATCCAGGAGAAAAAGCAGTAATGGAATCGTTGGTGGAAAAGATGAGTGGCGAAACACAACTAGATCCATCGCAATCCTTCGTCTACACTCTGCATGATCGGCGAACGGGTAAGGCGGGAATCGTGGTACCGCACACATACGAGGAGGCGATCAGAACCGGTACCATTGAGAGCATCATGTTGTCTGGTGACTCCAACAGTCTGGTAGTGCGCCTACACGACGGTCCCATGTGCACGATTCCTATGGATAAGATGAGTAAGCCCCAGATCGAGAGGATGGTGGAGGATGATATGTTGTTCGATGGACAGGGTCCCGACCGGGAGGTGATCGAGGCTCAGAGACGTGAGAAGGCCGCCAAAGAGCAGGAGAACAGAGACCAGATGGCGCTTTACCTGCATGAAATGGAGAAAAAGAGAGCTGACCGAGAGAAACGCAAGCAAGAGAAAATGAAGGAAATGATGATGAAGAAGATGGCCGAAAACGAAGAGGCAGAGCGGCGGCAGAGGGAGACGGACGAGGAAATAAAAAGGCAGTATGAAGAAGCAGCAAGGGTGAGGGCCGAAGCGGAGGCCGCAAAGGCTGCTGCGAGAGAGGCCAAACTGGCAGAGAGGGAGCGAAAGGACGCGGAAGCAAGAGCCAGACGAGCTGAGGAATTGGCGCGTGAAGCAGAAGAGAAGGCTCGCCAAGAAGAGGAGAGGATGAGGGCTGAAGAAGAAGCCAGGAGAGCAGAAGAGGAAGCAGCTGCTGCCGCACTGGCTAACGTTAACCCCGCTGATATGTCAGTTAATGAGCTCTTAGAACACATGAGAGAGCATGACGGAGACAAGGAACTACTCCAAGAAATGGAAGAGGCAGCAAATACAGGAATGTCATCTAAACAAATTGTCGAAATGATTTCGAAGACCGCGATGGAAGCAATTGAGGAGCAATTCGCTGAATCCGAGGAAGAAGATGAAGATGAAAATGAGGATACTGAGGACGAGGAAAGTGAATCATACGAGTTGAGCGATGATGAAGTTAAGCCCCCAGAAGATAAATCTAAGGAACCTCCGAGTAATGAATTGCCAACGACATCTGCTGAACCGATTCAAGAAGTCGTGAATGACCCTGAGCCAACGGTTGAACCACAGGAGCAGCCAATCCTTCCAGAATTGTCTGAAGAAGAAAAAGAACAATTGGAGGAGGAAAGACGACTAGCAGAAGAGCAAAAACGTCGTGAGGAAGAAGAGGCTGAACTGCTAAAGCAGCAAATGGAAGAGCTTCGTCAAGAAGAACTAGAAAGGAAAAGACTAGAAAGGGAGGCGAAACGTCTGGAGCGTCAGCGTAAAAGAGAAGAACAAGAAGCAAAAGAGGAAGAAAAGAGACTTGCAAAAGAGGCGCGAGAGCAGAAAAAGCAGGAAATGTACGAAAGGATGGCAGCAATACGAAAGGCAGACGCAGAAGAAGAAGCTGAACGAATGAAGAAACCGGAAAAGCGAGAGCCTCCGGTTATTGAAATAAAACGTGGAAGGCCGGCTACATCCGATGAGGCGCACGAGGATGCCAATACTAGTGAGGATGACCAGGACAAAGAAGAGATGGCAGAAGAAGAGGACGATGCAGAAGAGGAAGAACAGGAGGAGCTAACAGAAGCTGATGAGAAAATGACAGATCATGAGATGGAAGAGGAATGCTATGAAGATGAAGAGTCACTAGCAAAGACAGACCACGGGCATGGATACATGCGACCTGAACAGGAAGAGGTCAGTGAGGATGACAGCAGTGAAGGGATGGGAGATGTTAGCAGTGATGAACTTTCTGAAGATGAGTCTACGATAGTTTCCAACAAAGCGGCACCCGGTCCCCTTATGAAAACTGGCGTCAAGCAATATCAAGAATTGGCCTCGTCTAGCTGCTCCGAGTCTGAAAGTGAGAATGAAGTGCAAAATGAACTAGGTGAAGAGTCTGCCACTCAAAAACACGCGATCAGCAAGTCTACCATCGAAGTTGTTACGAACGGCGAAGAGGAGAGGCCCGTGGAGCAGGATGTCCAAAAAGCGGAAAGCACGACAAAGTTGGCTGCTGACGAAAATGTCTTGGAAAATCTAACAGACAAGAATGTGGAGGGTGAAGAAGAAGCACACCAAGCAGAACCTAACCGTCAGGAAGAACTTGAACGAAAACGCTTAGAAAGAGAGGCGAAACGTCTGGAGAGACAGCGTAAGCGAGAAGAACAGGAAGCTAAGGAAGAACAAAAACGTTTAGCTAAGGAGGCTCGTGAGCAAAAGAGAAATGAGACAAATGAGCGCATGGCAGCGCTCAGAAGAGCCGACGCGGAAGAGGAGGCTGAACGAATGAAAAAGCCGAACAAAGAAGTAACTGACGTTGAAAAGGAGAAACGAGGAAAAGAAGCGAAATCAAGTAAAGCAGTGCCAACAAAGGCCACCAAAGGTCAGAAAGAAAGTGAAATTACGAAATCAGGTGCCACAGGTACAGTCACTCCCGAAAGTAGTAGAAAAACGACGTCGCACAAGGCGATGTCCTCCGAAGACAATGGCGGCAGCAAGAGACGAGAAGCTAAGAAATCAGATGGTACAGAGACAACCGCCGCTCAAGGTGATAGAAGAACGATATCACACGATCCGATGTCCTCTAAGACAACTGAAGGCCACAAAGGTAGAGCGTCTAGTAAATCAAGTGACATCGCGACGCCAACTGATCAAAGAAGCAGAAGAAATAAAGAAACTGATGTTATAAAGGACGAGTCTGGAAGTTGCGAAGAGGTAACAGACTCAAATTCATCGAAAAAGACAAAGAAAACTAAAGAGGATGAGGAAGAAGAAGAGATTTCCATTCAGAAAGACCTAGAAACAAAACGCCAAGAAAGAGAAGCGAAAAGGCAAGAACGACAACGCAAGCGGCAACAACTGGCAGCAAAAGAAGACGAAAAGAAGTTGGCCAAAGAAGCTCGGCAACGAAAAATTAAAGAGAATAGTGAACGCATGGCGGCGCTACGAAAGGCGGACGCCGAAGAGGAGGCGAATAAAGTGAAACGAAGGCAGAATGGAGCACCGACAGCTTCTGAAGGTCGCAAGAAACGTCCGACGAAGCTGCAACTTCCTAACGATGGTGAGTCAGCCGAGTATGTGATCCAGACCGATGATGGTCGAACTGTGGTCAATGAGGAGGAATTGGACGAAACTAGCGTGATCGAGGGACGCATCTCCCCGGACTGCAAGACTGGGAAGTCCAAGCTCACTCCAGGACGCGTGCTGCGCACCGACAAGGGAATCGAGTTCGTCGCTGGAAGAATAATGAACACGAATGATGGAGAAGAGTTCGTGCCAGGAAAGGCAGTTGATCTACCAGCCGGTGCGAAATTTGTTCCTGGACAGACAGTGTCGACGAAACATGGGCCGCAGTTTGTGGCTGGGAAAACCGTAGGGGAGGGAGTTGATGTCCAGTTTGTGCCCGGCCACGTCGTGAACCTTGGTGGGAAAATAGGGGAGGTATTTGTGCCGGGTCAAGTGATGCACACAGATCAAGGTCTCAAATTCATACCCGGCTCGGTGTACAAAACAGCAGCTGGTCCCTTGTTCGTGCCAGGTAGGGTTATCGACGGCCAGTTCATGCCGGGTCAAATTGTCGAAACAGAAACAGGGCCACGATTTATAGCACCCGATGCTGATCCCGAACCTGAACAAGAGCTCATCACCTACGTTGTGCAAAGCTTCGACCTGGACCCGCTGGAGCTAGACCTTGTGCAGTATCAATACCACTCGCCTGAGCCGTCCCCGACGTTTGAGGGCCAAACGATTCGTGAATCGATCGACCTGCTGCAACTGGCCGCCAAGGGCCATCGTGCCAAAATGCTCCCGGCGCCGGTTGTGCGGCCGCCCCCGCCTCGATCAAAACGTCAGGTTTACGAGTCGGTCAGCGCCACCCTGCTCGACTGCATTGCCCGAGTGGCGAGAGCGTCGGTCGGCGGCCGGCCGCCGCCAAAGGAATGTCTTCGGCAGGAGGCCAAGCGCGTGCAGCGCGTGCTTGCCGATGATCTGAATAACCCGGTGCCACTATCGGATGTCACGGCCTTTCTGAAGCACTGTTTGGCACTGCCCAGTCCGTGTGACGAGGTCGCCCAGTGGACAGACGGTCTCTTTGGCTACAGCGAAGAGGGGGTGTTCCGGCCGCTGCAGCCTATGGTCAACAGGAAGCTCAGTCGCAAGGTCTCACTACAGAAGACGCTCACGGAGGTCGCGCGCCAGGTGCCTGTGGAACTGGATCGTGCGGTGACGCAGGATAATGTGCTCTCTGGTCTAGCGAATCTAACTAAAAAGGAGATGCCGCGCCGCACTCATGTGGATGACCAGCGTGAGCGATGGCAGGAGATGGTCAGTGCCATCATCCTCACCTCAGGAAAGGTGATCCTGAACGACGTCTTCAACTCAGTG
This sequence comes from Amphibalanus amphitrite, assembly GCF_019059575.1. Lineage (NCBI taxonomy): Eukaryota > Metazoa > Arthropoda > Thecostraca > Balanomorpha > Balanidae > Amphibalanus > Amphibalanus amphitrite. Next base: position 809,052 of record NW_024881687.1, read on the forward strand.
GCGTACGGTGATGAGGACTTTGTGCGAGTGGTGCTGCAGGAGGTTCTCCCAACTGTCCCCGATCTGGTGTCTGACCCTGCGGCCGTGTCAGCCCTGGAGCGCAGCATCCACCGCTATGTAATGACCATCACTGAGCGGCGCCTGGACAGCGTGGTCACCGCCTGCCGCGACCCGACGCCGCTGCAGCGCGCCGGCCTCTCCCAACACGTCCTCCTGAATGAGGCGGTCGGCCTGGCGGGACTGGAGGGAGAGACAGCCGCCGGCCGTCTCCTGCGCCAGTGCGTGGCCTCCCCCGCACTGGCGCTGCTGCTGCCACTCCACTCCAACTGTGCGCAGCTGCTGAGGACCGTGCTGATGCTGCACACGCTGGCGGAACACGACGAGCGCCGCCAGAGCTACCTCCACGATCTGGCAAAGTACCCCAGCGTACTTCGCGAGAACCTGCAATGGGTGCGCTTCCTCTCCGGAGCCAAACTCGTCTCGGAACACGACCGTCCAAAACGTCGCCGGCTCCACAACGCTGCCTGCATCCCCGGAGAGGTGCTGCAGCTTCTGACGCGCGAACCGTCCGCTGGTCTGGAGGCTGCCATCCATGAGATCGTGGCTGACTCGGCTCGACACGTATACGCCATCGAGGAGGGACAGCCGCGTCCGCCAGTTGTCATACTGAAGCAGCACTTTGAGGGTATTATCCCTCGCGATCAGGCGCGCGATGTCATCAACGGTGGCGTGCAGTACCTGCTGGTGGACGAGACCGGTGTGCGAATGTTTCGAGTGGGTGAGGTGGAGCCGCACCGCGAGGAGAGACTCAGAAGGGCCTCGCAGTGGGCGCAGCGAGAGGTCACCGGTGATAATGTGCCATGCGGTGACATTACTAACGGAACAGCCGACATAGGCAACGGAGAGGAGACGCCAGCCCCCACCAAGACAAAGGTAAAGTCCAAATCTGATAAGGTGGAGGTTGAAGAGAAGGGAACAGCGTCGGGCGTCAAGGGTAAACCTCCGTTGGCAGGAAAAACGGTTAAAGGCTCTGGTGGGAGGGCGAGGAAAGTCGGACTAGGGTCGGGAGGTCCTCCTACTGAGGTGATAAAAGCTGATAATTCGACTAAAAAGCCGGAAGAACCTGAATCAGAAGCTGCTGACTCAAAAAGTATCAACACCAACGACGTAGTTGGTAAAGCTGACGAGACAAAAAATGAAGTGAGCTCTATAAAAGAAACAACAGATATCAGCCCAATTCTGCCCACTGATACAGATCCGGTAAATATGAAGTCAAAACAGCCACCAGCGAACCTCCCCGAGAAGGCTGATTTACCAACAAAAGTCGAAAGCGTATAGGGTGCACAATTGAACATGAATGCTAGAAACTGAGGATGCATGTTTTCATACGATTATTGCGTACTGTATATTCGTTATTTTGTTGAGATCTTAGATGCGAGACGCTTTTGTGTTTAATCGGTGTGTCTAAAACATAGATGAGTGCGGCTGTTGTTAAAATAGACGCGGAGACAGCACTGTTCCGAGTATTTTATAAATAGCTTGTCTAGTTAGTCGATGAAGGGCAGATTTTTGCGATGCTAATCGATTTAGAGCTGTACCAGTGGGATGGGCATCAGTGGCGATCGACCTCGATCGGGAATCGGCATTTCATGGTGAAACGGCAATCGGCGAGAAACCTTCGACACAGAATAAAAGAAGACGCATTAGTGAGTGGGTATCTAAACAAAGCATGATTTTAATCTGGTTTAGCCCTAGGTCATTAGATGCCCGTCTCGCACTCACACAACATAGTCAGCAATTATCGACGATGTTCACGTACCGTTGCCAAGTTGAGTCACCTCTAAAAGATAGGCCAGGTAGTTGCATGAAACTTGATATATAAATAACAAATACTTTAATTGCTTGAGCGTAGTTAAAATTTGTTTTGTACATGCAATCAAATATAATAGAAACTTTTAAGCATTATGTAAACCGCCAACTGCTACGAGGGTGACAAATACTACGAGGGTTATGCAATACGCGCTGTATACGATCGCAGCGGCCAAACCGGGACTTATCAAACTTATCAAATAATTAATTCAGAGTAGCTGGCGTCCAGACCTCGTTCACAGGTCATATGCATTGTTGCGCTGCGTATCAACGCCTCATGAATGTCTAATTTAATCTGGGAACTTGGTAACAGTGTAGCCGTTTCGCCCACGTGGTCCAGTCAAGTGGCTTCACCCGTGAGACTAGCTGCTCTCCAGTGCCGTGACGATAACGGGAGAGGCGAACGCGGTTAGGAGAGCGCACACTATCAGTGTTTGCTGTGTAGTGAGGACCTCGATTAGACGTCCGTTATGTCATTCGCCGCGGCGGCACGGGTATAGAAGTTCGTGTTTGACGGGACAGCGGGCAGTGTGAACAGGCGGTAAGTGGTAAAAATTGTGGCGGCGTGGTGATTAGGGGGAGTGGGACTGGTCAGCGGTGACTGAATAAGGCAATTGGCCGGCTAACTCAAACAGGTAAAATTTACTTACTTTAGTTTTGGGAACTTTTAATGTACGATCTTTAATTAATAATTTCTCTCCTCAACGTTCCAAGCAATATTTTACTTGAGCATTGCGATAGCGACATCCAGTGATATAATTCGCTGTGGAAATTCATGTCGAAATATAAACTTATTGTATTTGTTCCTGGTTCAATTGACGCTGGGGCATCTAGAAACGAACCAAAAGATAGACTATGTACTATAAACAATTGCATGCCTACTGCACGAGACGGGGAAAGGAGGGTTGTAACTTGTATCAGGGCGAAATATCCCCAAGCGACAGGACTCGCGAATGCTCGCCGCTTATGAAAAATGTAAAATATCTTCGTGGAAGTTTTCAGGGTTTCGGAGTCGGAGTCGGAGCCGGTCTAGCTGTCTAGCTGCCTCGACTCCGACTCCGGAAACTTAGCTAGAGTCTAGAATCCATGATATCACTTATCAATTGTTTCGAACAAGCTGCCTCGCGGTAGAATTCGCTTCCGGTCATTTTGCATCATGTTTTTGTTCTGAATGACAAACATTAGAACTTACAAAGTTCCAAATCATATCATAATTCAGAAGGCAAGCATTTTGTATTCGCGTTATAACTTCCAGTATCTCCCACGTGGAAGAAATGGTGACTGCATGAACGAAACCGGAATGTACATATAGGAACGATCTCCCTGTGCACGTAGATCACGCGAAATTTTGGCGGCCGCAATTATCCTTCGTATCAGACCCGGAGTCGGAGTCGGTCAGGAGCCCGGAGTCGGAGTCGGAGTCGGGACAGCGCTACCACGACTCCGAAACACTGGAAGTTTCCATTAGAGTTTTTTTTCGGCTAGGTTCTCTCGACTATTCTTTCAGAGGTAAAGCGGTGCGGGGGGGGGGGGGCAAAATACCCAACACCTAGGGGAGAGCGGGGCCAGTTGAACCACTTTTTATATATTGACATGCACAGCGAGATCTAGTTGTCATATCGAAAAATGCACAATGCCATGGAAAAATATGCTCCTTTGGCTTTATTTTAAGATATGTAAAATTATGTTTCAAACATATTTTGCTGCCAAACGCATGCTTATAAAACAGCTCTACGCCCGTTTCAAATGACCCCGATGCGAGGGTCAATTGAACCAGCCCATGGGGTCAGTTGCACCTATCCTTAACAATGGGATGTTTTCCTCTTTAAGGCCACTTTCTTAACCCGCGCCCCAGTGGCGGTCTCAGCCAACTTCGCCCTAGTGAGGGGGGGCATATGTTACCACCCACCTCTAACTCAAAAACTAAGAGGGCTAGAAAGACGCGGTAAAAAGCAGTCGATAGCTCTCAATGCGTACGTTTGAAAGTATTTCAGTCATTTTTCACCTTAGAGCAATATTGGGGTCACCAGAGGTCATCAAAGGTCAAAATTTGCCAATTGTCATTATATTTTTCAGAAAACATGCCGCTATCTCAGGAACTATGGTAGCTAGAATAACGCAGGGAAAAGCAATCGATAGCTTTTGAACTCTTCTTTTGAAAAGGTCATTATCAATATTGACCTCAGGTCAACGGTTTAGCCTCCAGAGGGCAAAAAGTCCAAAAATAGCTGTTTTTACGAAAAGTGTTTTTCGACAATAACTTTCGACGTCAAAAAGCCACGACATTTCTATTGCCAGAATCGTGTTCCTCTCGCCGAGACGCGTCGAATGAACTATAATTTGACCTTGAAAGGTCAAGTTGAAAATTTGACCTCAGGTCAAGGTCATGACCTTACCGGAAAAGGTCATGTTGCATATCAGTCGATGCGTCTCAACAAGGCAAACACAATGAGACCATCCCCAGCGTTCTATCTCTTTCCAATCGCGAGTTATTGACAAAAAACTGTTTGTAGCCTCAAGTGACCTCGGATGACCTGTCTAGAGGCTATCAGCAAAAATGACACCTTGGTCATCACGAGTGGACTAAATCATTGTGATTCTGAAATATTTGGACTGTTCCGATGCGTACACACGGATCTAGAGGCCTTTTCATTTTTCTCCATTGACTTGTAATGGAAAGGTTTCGCCACTGACCTGACCTTAGGTCACGGATATAAAAAATCCGAGATATACAAATTGTAGGCGCCCATAACAGCATGCAATCCACCATGTTTGAAACCTTTCTGACAAACACTGCAGGCTGGACATGAGTGCAAACTTTTTTTTAGGCTTGGTCAGTTAACCTGACCTGGTGACCTGACCTGACATGACCTGGGGTCAAAAATTTCACACATTGTCCAAAATTGATGTACCAAAAGCTACCCCAAGCGGCGCGGCGCTACGCGCCGCGGTTTTTTATTCACACGCAAAAAACGCGACAGGGTGGTAACATATGCCCCCCCCCCACTGGGGCGAAGGTTAAGGAGATATTTTGTCTGGTTTACTTTTCCAAATGCTACATTCAATAGGTCGTTGGAAAGCTAAAAGTGCAAAGTTCCTCATAATAGGTGACATAAAGTACATAGACTATGGTAAAATGGGCGGATGAGAAAAATGAGAAATATCTCAGGCTAGAGTGTGCTTTCAAGCAAAAGGCTGGAGAAAAAGGGGTCAAAAATTGAGCTCTATTAAACTACTATTTCAGTTTAAAAGCTCATTTCAAAGGTGGACTATTTCCTTTAATGTTTACAGCCCCTGAACAATAACCATTGCAAAGGTCACCGGGGTCCATTGAAACGGCCTGTGGCCCTGTTTCAACTGACCCTCAGAGAAGCATTTCAATTGACCCCATCCGCTCCCGCCATCTCGCACGCGCCGTAAAGCGCATGTCAAACGAGCTGGAGGGACGGCATCATGCTGAATGAAGGGCCAAATAAGGTGTTATTCCGGAGCCAGGAGTTCTTCTTTCAGCAAACAAAGGTATATGAGATATCACAAAATATTCATAAAAACGATTTCTCCCAAACGCCCCTCAAAAACACAAAAACAAGTGTCAAATCAAAATTACCGTCCGTTTGCCGACCAAACGCCGTTGACAAAGGAAGTGGTCGAGAGCGGATGCGCAGTGGTGTCGGCAACGCCATATGTTGCATACTGTTGAAAATAAAGCCATGTTTCATCTGACCCCGTGTTTCAACTGGCCCCGCTCTCCCCTACCTATGCCTATCAGAACCACCATGATGGACATAGCTTCGACATAGCTGCATGAAACCAGACTATAAGTGCTTATTAATTGCGCCTATAATCTATTCAAACATAAAACCGTGTCATGAGATCACTCTCTTCGAGTACGAAATGAGCGACAGGGTTCAGCAATATCACGTTTCTGACGCCATTTCTCCCTGTGCTCCGCTGCGGCAGGTTTCCGAGACATACGTGGCCTTCGAGGCGTACACACCGGACGATGACGTCACCGGAGGAATCAGCCTCAAACAGGGCCAGCGGGTGGAGGTACTCGACACTTCCGCCAAAGTCAAGTAAGTAACACTGCATGAGTGGTTTGTATTAGCCGTTTTCACGACGGGCTATCCGGCGAGTGCACCTAATTTGACCAAATCTGCACCTTATCTCTTTTACAGCAAATATCCTTATGTTATGAATTTATTTCAGTGTTTTAAACGATGATACTCTCTGATAATATTACAAAGCAGGCATATAAGCAATTATTCCAGCCCTAGCTAATAGCTACTAAGAGACACACTGAACCTAATTTGACCAAATCTGCACCTAATCTGCACCAGATGTGAACCAAATGTGTACCAGATGGCCGTCGTGAAAACGGCTATTATACACCACGTCCATTAACCCGCGCCCCACTGGGGGGGGCTATTTATAGCCCCCCTCCCGTTTTTCTGCAATAACTTCCAAACCGCTTGACGTATCGACGCCAAACTTTCAGTACCTTCGGCTGCATCAATTTGACACCTTGTGTCAAAATTTAAACTTCGTAGCTACCATAGGTCGGCCGAAAATGACGTCAGAGTGACGTCATGTTCGGCCGATTTCGACGCAAAACATCGAACCACGGCAATCGCTCCCAAGGGCTCAGTTTTAAAGCTAGATCCTATTTCTTTGCATGAGAGGACTCAGAATAGACTGCGCTATCAAACTGCTATCTCGGATTTCCGAAATTTTGAAAATTCCGAAAATTGTATATAATAAAATTCAAAATTTACATTTCTACATTTTTTTTCAAAAAGTTTTTGACTTTTCGAAAAAAACCGGAATATATGTGATAGAACGCGTTATTATGACTAACTCTAGCAAGTTTTAGCTAAATATCTTCAAAAATGGCCAAGTTATACGCATTATTGCAAAAAAATCACAAATATTAATTTTTCAAATCAATTTTCCCCACGTATTTGACATCGTACGCCAATATAAATAGCACCATCGTGTTCCTGAGCTCAAACTGCATCCAATAGACACCTTTTCTGTTGAAAAATTATAACTTCAAAATTTGACCTTTTTTGACCTGAAAGTGACCTGACCTAAGCTAAATTCGACTCAAAATGACCTTGAATGACACAGACGACATCAAATTCGAAATCTATGGCCTAAATGGACCATAAAACATGTGTCACGTGACCGACGCATGACATAATATTTTCGTGACCTGTGATGACCTGACCTTGACCTGAAAATCAAAGTACAAGTTTGGTACCCTCAGGGTATCTAGAGCATCTGTTCACGAGTGTGTGAACCAAAAATGAGCCTGATCTGACTTTTAAGACGGCGGCCACAGCCCAAAACGTGAACAAGCCAAAATGCTAATAATTTTTACTTTGACCTGACCTGTGACGTCATCGGTGACCTCGAGGTCAACAAAATTAGGTTTCGCTCGACAGTTTTTCCGGGGCTATCAGACGCCGTTTGAATTTTGACGATCGGCCCAGTAGTTTCGGAGTTAGGAGGGGGGGGGCTATGAATAGCCCCCCCCCCCCCAGTAGGGCGTGTTATACGCAGACCCCAGTGGGGCGCGGGTTATAGACTCTGTACAGACACTCTTTGGAGCATCGACAGTCGACACGCACTATCACAGCGACGTAGCCAGAAACTTTTTTTTTGATAGATGGTGAACAGAAAGTCCATGGGGCAGGGCCCATTGCCCTCCCCCCAGACCATCTTGATCTGCTGTGTGGACCCTCAGATGGCGATTGGTACTGTAGGACCCGACGGGCACGAAGCCCCCTAACCCGTTTGAGAGGGGGATGTGGAGCACGTGCACGTGCCCTCCTGGGCCCCTTGGTTACGCCAATGAAATTTCCCGACTGTAAGGTTTAAATTGAAATTTGACCTCGAGCCAATGTAATGAAAAAAGAAAAATGATTGATTGCGAATAGAGCAGCCCCTTTGCATTGTTGTGAAAATGAGTATGACCTTCCACGTCTGTTATATCATGGCTTTCACAAAAGCTTACGCCCTAAAATTTTCATCTGACCTTTGGTTACATCGTATAACCTCCAGGAGACATTCAAGAAAAGGTACCTGGGATATAGCTATCTCTGATGATCATTTGCCACGAGCCATCCCAGGCCAGTGGCGGATCCAGGGAGGGCAAATAGGGCAATTGCCCTCCCAAACAGCAAAATTTTAACATTACGCCTATAGACAGTGCATGGGAAGAAGCGCTTTATTGTTATGGCTTGCCCCTCCCAAAACTCTGAGCTGGATCCGCCAGTGTCCCAGGCCATCCCACACCCACCTTTTCCTCGTACGGTCGAGCAGGCGCGCCGAGTAAGCTGATGTGGGGCGCTCGAAACCGGGACGACCAGACGCGGCCCACCGCGGCCGGACGCTGACGCCGCACACGCTGCGTCGGGGGAGGATGGGCTAGCAAATACCTCAGCCGCCCCCGAGCCGCCGCGCTGAGGCACTCACTCAGGGCGATCAGGTCGCATGCCAGCTGGGGACAGGAGAAAGGTCGAAGTCAAAACGATAAATATCATCAGTTTCGGTTGCTGGCATCTAGATCAGACATGGTATGGCTGATTTAGATGCTATCTAGGCAGTATAGCACGCATAACCGACATAACCTTCTACTTGGATATGGGCAGATCCGGAAAGGTGGTATCGGAGTCTCACAACTGGGGGAGAGGGTGGGGATGGGTAGAGCGTGCCTTTCAGTTTCTACACAGGCGGCGGAACGGGGGAGGGGGGGGGGGGGCTGCACCGGAACACCGTGCCCCTCTTTGATTTTGGCAATTTAACATCAGCCCTATGGGCGTTGCATGGAAAGAATGGGACCAAAGGTCGGCAGTACCCCCCCCCCCTTAATTGAAGGTGTTCCGCCGCCACTGAGTTTTTACACATTTCAAGAACTCCGATATCGATTAGTTATGCTGTGTTGTGCCGTGTAAGGCAAATCTTGCCCGGTAAAAGTAGGTTTTCTTTCTATATCTAAAAAAAAACAAACAAACAGCAACGGACAGTGTCGCATACCTACATTAGGCGCGGAGGGAGCATTTGCCGACCCCCTCTCCGAGCCGCCAGTGCATCGCTGAACGGCAATGCCAATTTGCCATCGATTTCGGGCACGGGGGGGGGGGGACATTCTTCGACTTCCCCCTAGATACTCCAATTATTGCTGGGGAGCACATCACATTTCACCCGCAAATGGAAGCGCCACTTTCGCTGAATATCACATCGGGCTTCGTTAATCGTGAGGATAGGTTTGAAATAAGTCAGCTTGAGTTTCAGATATGCAGGTTTGAGGCTAGTTAAAGGAAAAGGGCCACCTTCGTGAAATATGAAGATATCGTTGTTTTTCATTTTGACATTATTATTTTTCATTTTCTTTTTAAAACTGGTGCCAGAAGTGCACAATTCGCGAAAAAGTATTCAAAACTATTTAACATATTGGTACTATGTTGATACTCTCTACGGCACCTACTGTATGATGGCATAGCGATGACGTCACACTCAAGCCAATCAGCGTTCAGAAGACAGACTCGTCGGATTGTGTCGGATAAGCTGATTGGTTAAAGCTGAGCTGGTTGGAGCTGATTGGTAAAAAACCAAAGCCTCGCCGCGGGTGGCTGTATTGTCGGATAAGAACGCATTCCTGGGATAAGGACGCATTCCTGGCGTATTTTCTTTTAAAATTGCCGATAACTACGAATGGAGGCCGAAATCGGCCGTAAGGAGGTAGACAGACTGGTTTTCGGACACGGGCTACAAGATGGCTATCTCAGTTTCAATCCCCATGTTAAAGGTGGCCCTTTTCCTTTAATGTAGGTATAAATTGAAAGCACACGGGCGTAGCAACAAGTCGGGGGGGGGGGGGGGGGTTGACCACCCAACTCTCAGCCATTTCTTTAAAGTAAAATTTTTATTTTTGATTTAAATACAAAACTATAAGAGCAGGAAATGGTTCAGCAAGGTGACACGAGTACAAAACTGCAAAGAAATTCTTCGTAGGGGTATTGGGGCTCCTACAAAGTGGCATTGAAGTTTTACGCGCCTATGGAAAGAATTAATAAAACTGTGCACACCCACACAGAGCAACCAATGTCAGGGGCGCGGGAACTACTTTCCGACTGGGGGGGGGGGGGGGGCACACCATAATAGAGATTAACCTAGGGTACCCCCAAATCTAGTTTTCTCACCGGTTTTAGGCCACTTATTTTTCACCCCTCGGCTTTTTCAACAAAAAAAAAGAAAACATTTGCAAAAAAAGTGTGGTATTCCGTCTCAAAGCTGTGGGGGCACCGCCCCCACGGCCCCAGAGTTGGGGGGGCAAGCTGCCCCCACTGCCCCCCGGCTCCCGCGCCTATGACCAATGTTCTCAGAACTCCCAGCAAGGCTCCCGCCTCCCAGGTCTCATGACTCACCAGCCAGCAGCCGTCATCACGTCGATCACGTCTCCCCCAATATTCTTACAGATAGTCTCCCGGTTCCTTATAGGGGTATCTTGGTATCCATTCCCAACAGCCTATACGGCTCCGCCACCCAACTCAATGTGCCAACTACCACTTGTCCAAGACGGTCCAAGGCCCTCCACTCACTCGACTCACTCCACTCAACCTCCACTTGTCTTTCTGGCGCCAATTTCCGGGCGACCAATTGACCTTGAACGGTGAACAGCTGATGCTTCTGCTGCACGTGCCGTATTGACTATTGTTGTCGCGCGGCGTCTGCGCCGGCACAACAAAAAATTCGCGCCGATTGAGCAAAGCGGCGCGAATTTCTGTGCAAGGCAGATTACTTGGATTACTTTACTACTAGTGCAAGTAAGGTTCCTTCCGATGTTTCTGCGTGAGTCACCTTGTGATTTGTGAAAGAGATGGGGGGGGGGGGGGGAGCATGATTCAGTGATTGTTGTGGCTGGAGACAACGCGCGCTGGATGATTGGAGGCTGGTGACTGAACTTTGAAGGCTTTGAAGCGCCAATCTCGGGACATCGAGGTGAGATCGGGTTCAATTGAAAGAGGTTGCGTTTCGGTAATTCATTAGTCTTCTCACTGGCGGATCCGAAAAGGCGGTCTTGGACTTGGAGGGGGAGGGGAGGGGCATACTCCCGAAAAGTTTCTCCAAACTCCAAAAACTCACCGTATTCCGATTCCTTACGGACTGCTGTGCAGCTTAAAACAAACTTATTCTGATAAACGTTGTTTAGTTTTCGTTTCAGTCTCGGAAAACGCAAAATTCCGTCGATTTCGGGCGCTGCGGTGGGGGGGGGGGGGGGGAGAGGAGCATTTGATGATTTGCCCCAATGCCCCTCCTCCCGGATCCGCCAGTGCGTCTTGGTACGAATTGAAGACGGCTGGATTTGTATTATCATTTTCTTTTAGAATTAAAATGAGGCAAGGTTACCATAAGATGCAACACCGTGTTATCTCAATCCTCATACCTAACGCCAGGGGAAATAGCACTGCCTTGATAACAATTCCTGGTACGAAACAAAATAAAATGCTGTATGGTAAACGGACCGACCGAGCGATGTAGTTATGAATTCAATTCATTGCATAGAATTCCCTATTAGTCTGTAAGACTGGATTTAACCCGCGCCGTGCTGGTGGCCTGAACTTTCCGCCGAGTGCTGGGGGGGGGGGGCGTTTTCACGCCCCCCCCCCCGTCTAACTCGGCTCCTGGGCCACGTAGCGACACGCGGTAAGCGGCAATCGAAAGAGCGTCAAAAATAAGGACGAAAACACTTCGGTCATTTTTTGGGTCAGGTCAAAGGTCAGGTCACCAGAGGTCACCAAAGGTAAAATGTTGACTATTTCAACATTTTGGAAACTGCCAACGGCTATCTCGGGAACCGATAGAGCTACAGCGCCGCGGAAAAGCGCATTCGATAGCCCTTTTACAGACCTTTCTGAGTAATGTTCTCAGATTTGACCTCAGGTCAACGGTTTAGCCTCCAGAGGGCAAAAACTCCAAAAATAGCCGTTTTTACGAAAAACGTTTTTTCGTCAATAACTTTTGACTCATAAGCGCCATGACATTACTTTTGCCAGCATCGTGTTCCTCTCGTCGAGACGCGTCGAATGAACTATTTGTTGACCTTGAAAGGTCATTTTGAAAATTTGACCTCAGGTCAAGGTCATGACCTGACCGAAAAGGGTCACGTTGCATATCAGTCGATCCGTATCGTCGAGCTGAACACATCTGACGTGTTTTCACCGCTCTAGCACGTCTCTATCAAAAGTTATAGCCAAAAAACTGCTGGCGACCGTTCATGACCTGAGATGACCTCAGGGGCACACAGAGGGGTCACAGGTGCATTTTTCCTATTCAGTGTGTCATGTTTACCTATGAACCGATGTTTGAGAGCGTTTTGAACGATATTCGTCCAAAAGAGGCGCATTTCAATTTTCTCCCATTGACTTATAATGGAGAGGTCGCAAAATTGACCTGACCTTAGGTCACAGATATCAAAAATCCGAGATATACATTTTATACATACTGTTACTCATATCAATCGCTGAAAGTTTCAAAGTGATCGTTCAGTCGGTGTAGCTATAGCGAGCCTTTGAACTTTTTCTGAGGTAAGGTCACTTGACGTGACCTGGTGACCTGACCTTGAACGGCCTAGGTCTGAAATTTTCACAACATGTGCGGAAATGATGTAGGAACACGTGTACCAAAAACGGCGGCGCTGCGCGCCGCCGTTTTTGAGATATTCGCGAAAAACCTGAGGGGGGGGGGCGTAAAAACGCCCCCCCCAGCACGGCGCGGGTTAATTGATGGAGTCGCCCGTAAGAGTGTAGAGCGAGAGTGCTGGACTGTTTGACCCAGCCGGTGCCTCGAACTCCACACCCGTGTGGCGTGTCTCCCCGCGCCCGCACCCGCCCGTGCTCGTGCCGTGCCTGTGTGCCGCTTCCACCGCAGTACTCTTGCTTCCACCCACGTGCCACAAGTACAGTGAAGGAGTTCGGGACGTAGGGCCGCTTTCAAACGATCTCATTCCAAGATGACATTCTCCATAGTTCGTACGAGCGTTATATCTAACTAAATAATCAATTTGCTTAGAACGAATCTGAACCGTTAAGCGGCAGCTGAGCAGTTTGCGGCGCCCGGCTTTCACCCATGTACCGTCTAGACCTCTTAGAGCGCACGCTCCTTCCCCGTAGGCGGCAGCGACTGGACGATGACGAGTTGGACCTGGAGGCCGAACAGCTGCTGGATAACAGCGCCGCCCGGCACCGGATGTCTGTGCGGCCGCCGCGGCGACACGCCAGTCCGAGGCGCCGCTCCGCAGAGGAGACCAGGTCAGCGTCGGAGAGGCTAGGACATCGTCCCTAGATGTGCCGAAATGGATACCTGCCAAGCTAATTTTGTAGTGCTTAATGCTTGTTAAGTAGCTGTGCTGGCTGAGATCACCGATGACTTAGATGGCTGCCTCTCAGGAAGCAACCGTAAAAAATGTGCTTGCTATAATTCATCATGTCTGGATTAATTCATTATTCATGAAATTATGTAGGTAGTTATGTGCTGCTAAGACTCGTGTGTGCTGTTGGGCATGCAAGTATTTAGAAGATATTGGAGGTCAAATCCGGATTTTATTCGTCTTCGCGACCGCCCATCGGCCATCGCCCTTGCTCCGACCCATCTGCCCTCTGACAGTAGTTCATTTCTTCTCCGCCAGGTGGCTGGTGCGGGTGCGGCCCCGGACCAGCTCCCCGCCGGCAGAGGGCCTGGTGCCGGCCAGCGTCCTCCGCGCTGAGGGGACCTCCGACCCGGCCCAGGGGGCAGCACCGGAGACGCCGCGGGGCCGACGGAAGACCAGCCGGCAGGCCGGCAGTGGCGCCACCGAGCACCTCGACGACCAGAGGGCGTGAGTGGCTGGGATGAGAGAAAAGTAGGCGAAATGATGATTGAAACTACCGGATTGATGCGATCAACATTTTATTTTACTGCAGCATTAGGTGAGCGATGGTTCACAAATAAATCGTGATTTTGTCATTGTTCGAACTCGAATTCGAACTCATTCTAAATAACCTCGATGGACAGGGTAAGCTTAGTTTGTGATTGCATTGGCTTCGAACTACAAAACTAGGACGATATCTAATGGAGGTACGACATCTTGTCTTGTAACAGCGCGGTGGTGCGCGAACTGCTGGAGACCGAGGAGGAATTCGTGAAGGACACCCAGTACATCCTGGAGAACTACTACCACCACCTGGACTCGCCGAGTGTGCCCCGCGACCTGCGAGAGAAGAAGGAGGCGCTGTTTGGCAACTTCAGGGAGCTCTGCCAGTTCCACCAGAGGTTAGTGTAAATTGACTCAGGCTAGTCGAGAGGTTCTCCCTTTAACAGTCTCCGGCTCTCTTCACCTCAGCACATACCATCACCAAATAAGCACAGCAAACTATCCTTACATCCGGAAAGCTAATGATTTCCCAACATTTTCCCATAAACTGACTATAATAATCTGGTTGTTCGAAGAAAATTAACGGTATATGAACACGACGTACTTTTTAGCGGTGACTCAACTGTCTGTTTTCTCTTCAGGGAACTTTTGGAAGGCATCAAGTACTACGCCGATAAACCATTATTGATCGGGAAAACTTTCCTTCGCCTGGTAAGTTCCACGGACGTTGACACAGATTAGGCCTTTCCAATCGTTGAAATACTCTGCAAAGCAAGCGTGATTTGCGGCTTGTAGAAGTAAAAAGGAAAATGACTCGATAAAGCACAAATACTGAAATACCTCCTTGCCATATTGTGTATGCGATGATCTCGTCGAGTTTCAACGATTTTTTGGTTGATGGATTCAATTAGCTAAACGATTGGGCCCAAGGTAATGTGCCAGTGCAAATATTCGTATTATTCCTTTAATTCACAATAGACTCTGCTACAATGACAGAACGTCCTGTTTCGGGTATTTCTTTCCTTTGCAGGCGCCCGACTTTGACAAGCACGCCATCTACTGCCGTGACGAGCCGACCGCCCAGACCCTGCTCGAGACGGACAAGCTACTGGCGCAACACTTTCAGGTGGGCGATGGCAGCAGAATGGTCGCCGTCTGTAATGACTCGCGCAGGCGCAGGACGTTTTATACGTTCGGTCGCGCTTTTATATCCCGGAGGCCGCTGGGCCTCCTCGCCACCCGCCGGCCGCTGGGGGGGGGGGGGGGGCATATAGTTGCCCCCCCCTTTACTTCTGCGACGATATCGCCGCAACGCGAAGAGATAGAGAAGCGAAACTTTGCACACATCTTTCTGAATACCTAGCCGAGGTTGTGTCCAAATTTGGTGTTGATCCCATTTGAAATGACGTCACAGTGACGTCATATGTGAAATTATAGATTTGCGACTCTCGTATTCCTCACGATACATCAGATATATGGGACCGAATATAAAGGACCGATTATTGGTCAGAAACTAGATTGAAGTGTAGTTAGATGTTTTAGGATGATAGCAGGTGCTGTCTAGTTCATTTACAGTTAAGTTTCATGCTCAGCGTCGTCAGAAACGGTCCATATTGGAAAACGACAAAACTGTATGACGTCACTGTGACGTCATCTTAGGTGCTACAACCACCAAACTTTTCTCAAACAATTGCCTAGGTATTCATTTGAAGCTATGGCAAGTTTCACGTTCGTAGCTCATCAGGTTTCGGAGATATTTCACAAAACGTAAAGGGGGGGGCAACTTTATGCCCCCCCCCAGCGGCTCGTGGGATATTTCAACGAATCCTGGACGCTATACGGCATTTAGACATCGCTAGTTTTTATCTCTCTCGAAATTCAGGAATAGTTTTTGTTTTTGTTTTGTTTAAGCTCTTTCAGTCGGTCGAGACCATTTCAGAGCCGTATGATGAGACCAGGGGAGACAATGGGTAGACTCGATCGAGCACCGACTGGTGTGCCACAGTGCAGTGGTTGGGCTCGTCAAGTTACGACGGGGATGTGACGGTGGGAGAGAGGCCATCCAGATGCTCAAACGGTCACTCCGGAGCGGTGTGCCTCAATTAGGACTGTCCTCACCGGTTATCTGGGTGAAGTGACCGTCATCCCGCTACAAGGAAGTATGATGGGGATGACTGACAAGAAGCCCTGGGTCTTGCAGATTTTTCCTAGGCAAGATCTTCATATAATTGTCATTCCTCTCTCGTTTCTCATAAATGTATAATATTTCGGAGCATCGAAAATGCAACCATCATAAGGTGTACTGCTTCCGCCCCCATTACGATATCACGTCTCGCAGTTCGCACTATTCCGCGTACAGATGTCCCCAGTGCGCCGTGCATCTCCCCTAACCAGCAGTCAGTGGGCGGGGCCTCCGTCAGATGACCTCGGGGCGGCGCCGGGGGCGGAGCGTCGGTGACGGGGCGGCCGAAATAGCCAGCTGGGGGAGAGGGGAGGGGGAGGGATGGCATACCACGGGGAGGGTGTCCCGGCCAGGGGGGGGGGGGGAGGCTCTATGGTCTGGTAGGGAGACCAAGACCATCAAAGGTGGTAGCTGAGAGACAGAATCAGCTACGTGATTATGTATACGTAAAGAATCGTGCGTAATGATTAAGAGAACTGAACTGTCTACCTTACTAGTTAAATAAGCATTCCCACCACTTTTAATTTTATTTAAAATAAAGAAACCCTACACTTCCCATCCTCGCAAATATTTATCATGTCGTTTGCAATTGGGCGCGACGCGGCGCCGGTGCCCGCTGCAGGTCGATTTGTCTTTCCGATGTAAGCTGGCACGTCGGGCGGTGGGCGGCGGCCAAAACTGCATCATTCGCCACATTCCGGCGGCCTACTGTGGAAATCTCACTCGTCAGACCGATCGGCGAAATAACACACTCTCAAAATGGGTGGCCGAAAGAACTTGAAGAAAAGTCTCAGTTTTTGTTCGCTTAGTTAAGAAAATAATACCAAAACCTCGGTAGGTATTATTTATCTGCCTCATCCCAGTTGACGTGTTTGGTGTGTGTCCATTATCCACTATCTGCTGTTGTTGTTGCTGTGGCCGTTGAATTTTGTATAACCCTGCAAATCCAACAGTAGCAAAATCGGTAATTCACGCAAACTTACAGGATTCGCCAGAGGGAAAGGGGCCCTTGAAACGCAGACAAGCAGAAGCAAGTTACTAAGGCGATGCTGAGCAACTCGTTTTGCGCATAGCATCGGTCAATTTGAGGGAGAAAACATAACATGCAGATGCAATGAAGTAAAACTCGGGAACCGGAGCAACCACCTGGTTAAACGGAGCCACTTGCCGTGACCAGCCTTGAGCTAGTCTGTCTGCAAGAAACTGGAACAAGAACATACGTCGTGTTGTTGGCAGCACCTGTCTGTTCGACAGTGCCTGACGACGTTTGCGCGTATGCGGAGGCGACAGTGCTTGGGGGCTGTCCCTGGCAGTCAGCCAAGTTTGATGACGTCAGAGGTCTGTAGTCTCAATGACGTGCGTGGCTCGGACTGCTGACGTCAGCAGATCACTTCCTGTGACGTCATCGGCGTATCCAGAATGGTGCAGTTTGGTGATCCTGAATGATTTGTAGGGGCTGCGGTTGTTCAACGTTACATGTTAAGTGTGAACACTGAGCACTCACTGTTGTGGACTTTATATTTATACGGTCATGCAATCAATAAGAACATTTGATCACAGCTGTCACCCTCAGATCGATCAATTACTGACTTAAACACTAAGCCCGCAGAACCTTATTCAGCGCATGTGGTATTTCTTAAAAAGAAATTTTGACTGATTTTCAATAGCAATGTTCATTGCTCATTCTAAAGAGAAATGAGCGTCTGTCCCTTCGTTAGCTTCAGTGGGATGTATCTGTTACAGAACACATCAGATCCTATTACATCATCCATTACGTCACCAAGCATCGCACTCCTCTCGACCAAACAGCATCCTGCCAGCACAGTTGCCCTGCTTAGGGTATTTGTGCTGCATCAAATTACCAACACCACATGTGCAGAAGCATCCAACCCTCCAAAGCCATAATGATCCACCAAGATCAACGATGATCCTCAAGACTAGGCTGAAGTCGACCACAGAAACCCAAATAGACTCGAGAGCCCTCAGCAATGCTGATATCTGCGACGAAAGACAAAGAGGTGATAGATTAGCTCGCTGCCGGTTTCGGAATGGCTTCTGCCGCTCGTCTGCTGGGGAGGCATTCGAAGCATTCAGCTCAGAGTGCCGGCGCCACCTACCAGATGTGCTTTTGTTGGGGTGACGGGAGGCTCAGGTGCAAGTTTAGGCTCCCCTCCTCCCTCACACCCAGCTGAGGAGAGGGAGCCATCCCTCCTCCCGCTCACCCCGGCTGGGGAGCTGAGACGGCGTGGGGGAGCTCGCTCGGTAGGGGACAACTCCGTGGTGCTGCTGGAGGTGACTGGAACGCTCAGTTTGTCGGCTCAGGGCGGTGTGAAAGGAACGTTACTGCGTCGCTGTGCACTGTAGGGTCACTTCTTCGGTCAGCCGCCGACTCGACTGAATCTCGAATTGGCTGCAGATTGGTCGTGGCTGGCTCGTCCCCGCTCGTGAAACGCTGTGTTGATCGTGACTCAGCCATGACTCATCTCGCGAGGTCACGGCCGTGATATTGAGGCATTGTTCTTCAGCGTTCCTCTGGCAAAAGTTTAAGATCTCGGTGTCATGAGCGATGCACCTGTTGCTCAGCGGCTGTCGAAACAATCAACATTTTGGTATCATATTACAGTGAACACTGAGCAGTGAACAGCGTGCTGAAAACCTACTCAGTTATGTAAGCAGTTTGATGCGAGTACTTTAAAGAAATAATCCCATCGATGCATTCAAACGTTAACTTAGGGTCGAGTAAACCAAAGAGTGGGACATTTAATGAGCATGTGAGGTATAGGCGGTGGAACAGTGTCGACCATTGGCCTATGGGAGTCGCCAGGAAGGCAGGAACCGGTGCCAAAGCGGCAGCTGACGCCAACAGAGAGCCGGCCAAGCGCTGCCGGCTTAGGAGCCGCCTTACGAAAACCGTCAGAAAGATAACAATGAGACATGATGGCGTGATGAGCAAGGCCAATGAAGAATAACCAATACCGATCATCAGGGCAGTTTCTCAGTTCCCTGCGGTCTCGGTCGGGCTCACCTATCCGCGGCCCGCGGTCGCTGTGGTCGCTGCGGCCGTCGGGGGTGGCCCGGCTATGGGCGGCGGCTCCGGCAGCTCGGGCCGGCGCGGCGGCGGCGATTTTTGGCGTGCCGGCGCGACGCGAGTGCCAGCGGCGGACGGCGCCGCGGGCGAGTGTCACCGGGCCGGGCCGAGGGCGTCTGTCGGGCAGTGCCGCGCCGCCCGCCAGCCGTCTGTGGTGACCCTCCGCCGTCCGCCGCCGCCGACCAGCCGGGTGACCCAGTCAGACCGATACGCTGACCTCCCGCGACCGGGGGAGGTCAACAGGCCCAGGAGCGGTGGTAGCGATCCCGAGTCGATAGCGAGGAGTTTGTCGACGCGGCGCGTTCTGTTTCGCCGTGCTTGCGAGAGCGTGATCTGCACAGAAGCCTTGCGAAGAGTCAGAGAGCGTCGTGTGACCTCGTAACCTTGACCGTGACCTCGGAGTGGAGCGGAGTGAGAAGTGATTCCAGCGAGTTTAGCTAGTCAGCGGTGAGCTGCCCGCTGCGGAGCGAAGTAACCAGGTGATTACCCGGGCACTTCCAGATGAATGAGACTGCAGGCATTTCAACATCGTCCTGTGAAATGGCTTGAAAGTGATAAATTTATAACAATCAAAGTTAGCTTCTACTTGGCTTGCATGTAATTTCATAATGTCAGATCACAGATGTGGGTACGCTCGGGAGCACCTAATGAGCTATCGACTTTGGCACATGAACTGTTTTCGTGTGCTCTTAATTTTTTTCCATAGCAGCCATTTGATTATCTACTTCACTCTGGACAGGTGTGAAGTAGATAAAATTACCGTTGCGGAACGGTAATTTTATAGAACGTTGCTTTCTTGCCATTTATCTTTTCAGTTGCACTTCAGTGAAATGAAAAGCCTACATGCATAGCCTACGTAACCTTACTACAGTACGACAGCAAGATGTATTCGCCACAGCCCGTTTGATTTTGCTTCGTTAGGCCCACTGAACCTCGTCAAATCTCTTCGTAACAATATGGATGAATTGTAGGTAATCAAATTTTGACAGCTTCCTCCAACAAAATCATTCAAGCACTTAAAATCAATCACCTACAAAATCATTTCGGTCTAAATAACAGGAAAATCGACCTAACCTAATAAATCTCGCTCACTTGTTTTCGGTTCTGACGCCCACGTTAGTCTGTTCTCCCTCCCGCCGTTGACTGTCGCCTCCCTGCCTCTGTTGTAATCGAGTTCTTTCACCACCGCACGGTCGGTAAACGTTCCCAAAACGTCCCTGGTACCAATGACGTCATGTGAGTACCTACCAATGACGTCATTTGCCCTCCACTTCAGGAGCACGCCGCGGCACTACACGACGATAAGGCTCTGAGCGATCACCTGCGGCTGCCGATTCAGCGCATCAACGACTACCAGCTTCTGCTCAAGGTGAGTAGAAGTTCTTGTCAGTGACTTAGGGTCAGTGGTGATGAAGGATTTCAGTAATGTAGGACACCAATGATGTGCCGCTGAATGGTTTGTCGGTCAAAGTCGAATTAACATTTGTATGTGAAATGTGTTGCAAGAGCCAAGAATCCAGCTATGCCCACATTAGTCCAACGAACTGTGAACTATTTCAGAACAAGCAGGTAGGTTGCCGCCAGCTCAAAATCTAGCGCGATGGAATGGCTGGTGAGATTAATCACAAATTAATCGCAGAAGAATTATGAAATACACAGCCATAATTCCCCTGGGGACAGGCGCCGAGCGGGTGATATTTGTGTCTGGCCCGGGTCCGGACGGCCCGGCGGCTGCTGGCGTTACGGATGGCCTCCCATTTGGCACGGTCCGGGGCACCTGTCGCCGTCCGTTTGAACCATGACGGCTCTCATTGGGCCAGTAGGGCGATACGGTGGACACTGGGCGGTGGTTTAGGAAGAGGAAATCGACGGAAATGGTGGCTTTACATACTGAAGGGCGGCTGGTCTCCGGCGAGATACTGCGGGATAGACTGTACCACAGCACAGGGAGGATGATAGGCTGTACCGCAATGCACCACCCATCTATGCCTGAGCGAAACCTGGGCTGTGGGTGGCCAAATAGCGGCATGGGTGGTTTCAACAAAATTCGGAAAGCATTATCTAGTGAGGCTGATCGTCGTTTGTTGTGCAGAGCAAATGGAAGCTACGACGGCTCGTCCGGCGGTCACGTCAAAGAAAAATAAATGACTGCCATTCGTTTATTTTCGTAGACGTAAACTAGTGGTTTTCAGCGTCAACTGACGCCAATATTAGCCATAAAAAACAATCATCTTGCGGCCTGCGCACAGCGAATATACAGACATTGGATTTGAATGAAAATGCTAATACAAAGCTGTGACTTCACGGCCATTCTTCATTGCTGCTTGAGGTCATGATTCTTAAACTAATTATCTAGTTTTAAGTCACAATGAACTCGGCATTGAGTGAACGGTTCGGCCATCTTCCATGAGACTTAATCTAAAGCTTACCCACAATACGAGCATTTTCTTCACATTCCGGGTTTCTTCTTAGGTGCAGTAGAAGATCAACACCAATCAATGCTTTTTATAGTTTCTGACATCTGGTCGACCAGTGGAAGCATCAGAGACGCATCTCTTCACGTTCATGTGATCTTGGTGGCTCCGACATCCTGCGGAAATGTTGCAGCTTTCCGGTCGCCGAGAGCAAACGTGCTAGCCTGCTTGCGTTGGCCGTTCGCTCGTGTTTCTTAAGGAGGAGAAATATTTACCGTTCCTTGCGAAATGTTAGCCTGCAGCAGCGTGGTGTAGTACTGTGTTCTGAAAAGCGAATGCATGCAGCTATTATAACGCGCACCGACGGGGGGGAGCGGATATCCGCCCCCCCTGAGGTTTTTCGCGAATAGCGGGAAAACCGCGGCGCGTAGCGCCGCGAAATTTGGTACGACTATTCTCTCATCAATTTTACACATGGTGTGTAAGTTTGAACCTCCTATCTTTTAAGGTCAGGTCACCAGGTCATTTTGAATGACCCAACCTCAAGTCACTTTTTTGCAACTTTGTCACCGTGCCAGAGCTACAGTAGATGTCGGAGGCCTTTGAAAGTCGCAGGATGTTATAAGGTCATTAGTAGCTACAATTTGTATATCTCGGAATTTTGATATCGATGACCTAAGGTCAGGTCAATTTCTCGACCTCCCCATTATAAGTCAATTGGGGAAAAATCAACTCCCTGTTTTTACCACCAAAACGGGTCGGAATGGCCCCATAAACCATACATGACATCATATACGATCAACCTTCACTACCTTGAGGTCTGTTTCGCTGTTGGGCAGCTGTAAGGTCATGTGACGTCATCAAAGGCTACCAGCGGTTTTTTGACAATAATTCCGTACAGGAACAAGATACAGCCGCGAGGATGGTCTCATTGTGTTCAGATCGTCAAGGCGCATCGAATGATATACATGATGACCTCGAGGTCACGTGACCTGAGGTAAACCTTTGACCTTGACCTTTCGAGGTCAACATATATATCATTCGATGCGGATTGACGAGAGGATCACGATGCTGCCCTTAGTTTGTTCCTATATTGACTAGTTCGAAAGTTATTTGAGAAAAACTCTCTCCATACCTAGCGCCGCCATTTTGACTTTTTTGACCCCTGTGACGTCATCTTTGACCTGACCTGAAAATGATCTCAGTAAAAATTGTAGACCTTGTCCGTGCGTATCCCTTGCCGTTTACCGCTTGTCGCTATCTTGCTTCGTTCTCGAGATCTCAGGGGGGGGGGGCGGTCATCCGCCCCCCCCCCCCGTCGGTACGAAGTTGGCGCAGACCCCCGTCGGTGCGCGGGTTAAATGGTGACGTTTAAACTGCTGGATGCTATAGAATGTGCTTGTAGACCTGCGTTCTCTCGCACCTGTCCTACTCAAAGGTCGCAATAAGTGTCATAGACCATCTTTTTAGAACCAGTGTTTAGTTATCGTTATTTCTTCCAGGATCTGGTCCAGCTGTCCTCTGCACTAAAGGAGGACTGCAGTGACCTCCAGAGGGCCCTCGAGTTCATCATCAGCGTCCCACACAGGGCCCACGACCTCAAGTTCATCAACAGCATCGAGGGTTTCCGCGGCAACATCCACAGACTTGGACGGCTGATCTTGCACGTGAGTACAATCATGTTTTTATATTGAGTAGGAAAAACATACAGCACATGGGTGGACGCGTTTCGTCAGAGACTTTTTCAACACCCGAATATCGACAAAACAATACGAACACACAAGAACAAAGCTAGCAAGCACAGTTTCATACCTGTTGATATATCGCGTGTACATATTATGAGAATGTGCCTAAATGCAAATACACTTCCAATACTGCGCGTCAGTTAAATGGCAAAGAAAGAGAGAATACGTATATAAGACAATTCATGTTGACAGTATCTGTTTTTCTATTTAACATTTATTTTATAATCTGAGTACAATATACGGCCGCAGATTTTGCCCATTTTATAAACCCAACCCGTGTATTGATCGTTTCGTTCGTTGCAATGTATGCCGCTTCCGTCGCCTTTCTACTCCCCTTGCTTTTGCACTTCGCTATCACTTTCGCCCCTCCCCAATTCGGTAAATGATTCGTTGAGTGAGCATGAAGCACGAATGCACTGTGTTCCATGTCGTTTCTTACATCTCTCCTATGTTCCTTTAATCTTTTGTCCATGCCTCTACCTGTTTCACCTATATATGACTTTTCACAATGCCCACAGGGTACCTGATATACAACGCTAAGATCTACATTCTTACTTATTTTCTTTTGCGTGATCTCTCCTATTTTTCTGCCAGAAGTCAATGCGACTTTGACGCCTGTCGTTTCAAGTTCTTTCGCGATGTTTTCGGCTGCTTTTGAGTTCGGTAATGAAATATATCTTATGTCGTTCTTTCGTTTCGCTTCAGCTTTTGCTCTGTTTCGAATGTTCAACGCTTTTTTCTTGAGACGAATGAGATAGCCTTTGGGATATTTAAGCTTCATGAAACTGGAAAAGATGTGCTCAATTTCTTCAGCAAGATACTCCTCACTACAAATACGAAAAGCCCTTAAGAAAAAGCCCAATACCACCCCACTTTTCACTCTATCACTATGACCGGAAAAGAAATGAACATAATCTTCCCGGTTTGTAGGCTTACGATATACTTTGAATTTTGCACGACTATCGCTTCGGACTACTTCCGTATCTAAGAAAGCAATGGAACCTCCCTTTTCTGTTTCCACAGTAAACTGAATCTTCGGGTCGACTGCGTTGAGTTCGTTGACTTTGGCGTTCAAATCGATCGTTTTTGGTACTACTACCAGCACGTCATCGACGTATCGTACCCACAGAACATTGTCCCCCATAATATTTTGGTACCTGTTTTGTTCCAGCCATTCCAAATACAGGCACGCTGCTACTGGACTCAAGGGTGAACCCCGCTGTGTTGGCTGTAATCATCCGACTCAAATACAAAACCCCCAAATTTCATACACATTGACACAAGCTTAAAGTAGTCAGACTTTGCGAGCGGCAACTGGTTCGCATCGATCTTATCAACTACATCTTTGATCACTTTTAGGGCGTCGTCTACGGGTACATTCGTGAACAGTGATTTTACATCAAGACTAGCCATGTACTTATCTGTGAAGTCGAAGTCTTTAAGTCGTTCAATTAAGTCGTTGCTGTTCCGAAGGTGTGCATCACTGATGGCACCCAGACTATTCGATAAGGGCTTTGCCAGTACTTTTGCGAGTCGATGTGGCGCGCTGCCGATTCCTGACGTAATGGGCCGTAGTGGGATGCCGTCCTTGTGGAGCGCGCCACATCGACTCGCAAAAGTACTGGCAAAGCCCTTATCGAATAGTCTGGGTGCCATCAGTGATGCACACCTTCGGAACAGCAACGACTTAATTGAACGACTTAAAGACTTCGACTTCACAGATAAGTACATGGCTAGTCTTGATGTAAAATCACTGTTCACGAATGTACCCGTAGACGACGCCCTAAAAGTGATCAAAGATGTAGTTGATAAGATCGATGCGAACCAGTTGCCGCTCGCAAAGTCTGACTACTTTAAGCTTGTGTCAATGTGTATGAAATTTGGGGGTTTTGTATTTGAGTCGGATGATTACAGCCAACACAGCGGGCTGGCAATGGGTTCACCCTTGAGTCCAGTAGCAGCGTGCCTGTATTTGGAATGGCTGGAACAAAACAGGTACCAAAATATTATGGGGGACAATGTTCTGTGGGTACGATACGTCGATGACGTGCTGGTAGTAGTACCAAAAACGATCGATTTGAACGCCAAAGTCAACGAACTCAACGCAGTCGACCCGAAGATTCAGTTTACTGTGGAAACAGAAAAGGGAGGTTCCATTGCTTTCTTAGATACGGAAGTAGTCCGAAGCGATAGTCGTGCAAAATTCAAAGTATATCGTAAGCCTACAAACCGGGAAGATTATGTTCATTTCTTTTCCGGTCATAGTGATAGAGTGAAAAGTGGGGTGGTATTGGGCTTTTTCTTAAGGGCTTTTCGTATTTGTAGTGAGGAGTATCTTGCTGAAGAAATTGAGCACATCTTTTCCAGTTTCATGAAGCTTAAATATCCCAAAGGCTATCTCATTCGTCTCAAGAAAAAAGCGTTGAACATTCGAAACAGAGCAAAAGCTGAAGCGAAACGAAATAACGACATAAGATATATTTCATTACCGAACTCAAAAGCAGCCGAAAACATCGCGAAAGAACTTGAAACGACAGGCGTCAAAGTCGCATTGACTTCTGGCAGAAAAATAGGAGAGATCACGCAAAAGAAAATAAGTAAGAATGTAGATCTTAGCGTTGTATATCAGGTACCCTGTGGGCATTGTGAAAAGTCATATATAGGTGAAACAGGTAGAGGCATGGACAAAAGATTAAAGGAACATAGGAGAGATGTAAGAAACGACATGGAACACAGTGCATTCGTGCTTCATGCTCACTCAACGAATCATTTACCGAATTGGGGAGGGGCGAAAGTGATAGCGAAGTGCAAAAGCAAGGGGAGTAGAAAGGCGACGGAAGCGGCATACATTGCAACGAACGAAACGATCAATACACGGGTTGGGTTTATAAAATGGGCAAAATCTGCGGCCGTATATTGTACTCAGATTATAAAATAAATGTTAAATAGAAAAACAGATACTGTCAACATGAATTGTCTTATATACGTATTCTCTCTTTCTTTGCCATTTAACTGACGCGCAGTATTGGAAGTGTATTTGCATTTAGGCACATTCTCATAATATGTACACGCGATATATCAACAGGTATGAAACTGTGCTTGCTAGCTTTGTTCTTGTGTGTTCGTATTGTTTTGTCGATATTCGGGTGTTGAAAAAGTCTCTGACGAAACGCGTCCACCCATGTGCTGTATGTTTTTCCTACTCAATATATATCTATTTGTCTATACATCACTCAATCATGTTTTTGTCTTCCTCACATTCTCTTCTTCTCATGCTAAATCTTCTTCATTTTCCTCTTCTTCTTCATCTTCTCTGTAGCTCTCTCAGCTCTCTCTCTCTTCTCTCTCTCTCTCTCTCTCTCTCTCTCTCTCTCTCTCTCTCTCTCTCTCTCTCTCTCTCTCTCTCTCTCTCTCTCTCTCTCTCTCTCTCTCTGTCTCTTTCTATCTCTCCCTCCCTCCCTCTCTCTTTCTCTCTCTCTCTCCTTCTCTATCTCTAGGTATCTCTATCTCTATCCGTCTCTATCTCTATATCTCCTCGCCTC